>NW_027282300.1:0-157500 GCF_046629955.1 Centroberyx affinis
TGAAGGCAGCACAAGAATTGAATAAACAAGTGGAAGCCTTGTTAGATAAAGACCAGCGCCATATTCAGTGGGGGCAAATATTACAATACATATCTCCTTCACTCTTCCTATGGCCTGCTCACTCTGATGTAATTAGTGATGAGTTATTGGGCATCACTTCCATCTAGGCTAATCATTAATCATAGCACATAATTAAAAAATAGTCAATTTTGCTGCTAAAACAGCCCATATTTTTGTCATAGAGTAGATTGTATTAAGATACATGCATCTATTACACTGCTAAAGGGATGGACAGAGAGAGAGAGAAAGACAGAGAGAGAGAGACAGTGCAACAGAGAGAGGGGGGGGGCGAGAGAGAGTGTGTGAGAGAGAGAGAGAGAGAGAGAGAGAGAGAGAGAGAGAGGAAGTTTCTCTCTTCCTCTCCTATCACTTGAGGATCTAACACTTCACTTCTTCAGAGAGCCAAACCGAGTGATCCATGTGGATGGACATTTAAAAAGGTATTTAAAGTTCAGTTTAAATAATTAAACACATTGAATTACTCTCTTCTGGGTGCGGTTATGCTCATGGTTAGAGGAGGGGAAGTGGACTTGCTTTACACTTCTGCTAAAACACTGAACCAGCAAATCTTAGAAGGCCGGCTTGAATTACAAACTGTATCGTTGACATGTACTGCGGAACATTTCTCATTCAGCATCAAGATACTTTACATACTACTACTACTACTACTACTACTACTACTACTACTACTACTACTACTAAGAGAAAACCTTCAATATATTTCAGTCAGAGCATTTTTAAGCCGAGTTAAGGTAGTGAACATGTCTGAACCAGCTGTATGTGGGAGGCATTGTAAAGTGACAAATCTCTGACGCACTGCCTCATTAACATGACGATGGAAGGAGCGGGGTACACAGTCACATGTTGAATGATGAGAAATGTTCCCCTTTTCTCCTCTTCTCTTTCAGGAAGATGTCGAACCCGTCCTGTCCGGCCCAGAAGAGCCTCAGTGAGGAGGACAGCTCTGGCTCGGAGGCGGGGTCAGAGGTCAGTGTCGAACCTGCGCCCACTGAGACGGATCGCTTCGGCTTCATTCTGACCAATGGATCCACAGCTGGGTGAGTGGATCCATGTTTGTGCTTGGCACTGAAACAGAAAGTGTGTTGGTTTTCTGTCAGCTTTCATTCTCTTTTCATTGAGGCGTTTTTACTCAGCAGTTAAAACGGTAGACGGACAGATGGACGCTGAGGTGAAAGCTGAGATTATTCTAGGCAGACAAGACCTTAAAAAGACCAAGGCGTTTTACACAATACAAAAACACAAAGCATCTAAGTCTTTTATTAGCCGGCAGATAAAGCAGTGTAAAATCAGGATATGACCAGTCAAACAAAAATGAGCAACAGTTACCTTCCACCTTCACACTCTCCCTATTGATAACATCCTGGCCTGTTGCCATGGAGACATGAGCACCGCCATCGTGTGGTTTTCCTGTTTCCTGTCTTGTTTTGGGGTGCTGCTTTCTCTCTATGATGACAACACATAAAAGTGCATGCAGCAACTCCACGCACTGACTCCAGTTAAATGACTACAGGCAGTGGGTCAGAGACTAAGAAACACTCTAATTTCTTATTAAGTATACAATTTTTGTGGTTGAAATGGTTGGTTTGTTTTGTCCTCTAAAGATGTGCCACATTTGTCATGTTTTGACAAAGTGTGCCATTACTTCACTAAAATTCAGTGTATTTGTAAGAAAAGAAGCTCATATTAGATTTTCACTATGTTTGAAATACTTACCTGGTATTTTGTATGCCGTTTTGTGTCAGGAGTGTGGGTCCGCCCCCTGAAGTGGTCAGGCAGAGGGAGGCCAAGTGGATCAACATCATCAGCCAATGGGATCGCGTCTTGCTGAAGAAGACCAACAAGGTAAATCGCCTAAAATCATTAAATGTGCCGTAAATCGACTTTCAAACTGAATGAACTCCAAGAAGAGTGATGAGCATTCATACTGATGGCAATAATAACATACAGTCACTCATGGGATAACACATCACATTTGTCTCCCTTACCCGTGTCCCTCAGGTCAAAGGTCAGTGTCAGAAGGGCATCCCAGCCTCGCTCAGAGCCAAGTGCTGGCCACTGCTGTGCGGAGCTACTGACAGGATGAAGCACAACGAAGACCTCTACCGGGTAAGACAGCCGAACAGACGAGATAAAACAAAAGGAAACAGAGGCAACCATGATAGCTGCAGTAATATATATGAAGTAATATGAATACAGATATAATAGAAGAGCAGCTATCCAGTGATAAGCATGGAAAGAGCGCACAATTACATCAGTATGGGAGTTTTTAAAATTCTATTGTTTTTATGCCACTGCTGACATTTGATAGTATGAAAGAGTGTCAGGAGGGATGACATTTAATAAATCAATGATGTCAAGGCCCTGCTGTTACCATGGTGCCATAACGTCTGTCCCAGTGACAGAGTTACAGTAGCTTCTCTCTCTGTGTGTCAGTCTCTGGACTCGCAGCCCGCTCTGCAGAGCTGGGTGGACGTGATAGAGAGAGACCTGGACCGACAGTTCCCCTTCCACGAGATGTTCCTCTCCAGGGACGGACACGGGTGGGACACATCATCTTTCTACTTTTTTCCATTTTTTTCTTCATGTCTTTCTATCACAGAATAAAAAAAAAAAAACATGTTAGTTATGAAGACTAAGTCACTGACCTTTGACTAGTCAAAGGTCATTACCGTCTCTATAAACGTGTGATCTGTGTCAATTATTACTGTGGTTTCTGTGTGTGTGTGTGTGCAGGCAGCGTGGTTTGTTCCGGGTGCTGAAGGCCTACACCCAGTACCAGCCAGAGGAGGGTTACTGCCAGGCTCAGGGGCCCGTGGCCGCCGTGCTGCTCATGAACATGCCTGCTGAGGTACTGATCAATACCACAGTTTGGGGCGGCTCACCCTGCTTTGAGGAGCTGCCAGCCCACCTAAAAGAAATTCAAAATGCTGTTTGAGAGGCTTTTCCACCCTGCCAATAATAAAATTACAGGGGGAAACACTTATCAGTATATCAGCCCATTCACAGTTAATGCTATGGTTTCCTTCAGGATAAATAACACCAGAGGGACTGAGGTGATTTTATCTGTTGATATTATTTTCTACCTTTCAGCTCTTTAGCTACAGTGGTCAGTGTCAGTAGGAAATCTCTTATCCCATATGCAATTAGCCTACTAATCTCCAGGTGCGATGTCGCTCTGCGTCTGCACGATACACTTGTACTGCCTACAGCAAGCTAAGATGGTCTACTTATGCATGTTATTTTTAGGCTTTTAAGACGTTGTGTACTGATGTTCTGTATCCAATGTGAGGCCAAAGCTATTTTTACACCTTGTTTGGACAAGTATTGACAATGGTCCAAAAATGACTATATGAGCCATGGGGGCATCTGATATTCACCTGATGTTTTACCTGTTTTACCCGTCGTCTCACCTCATGTGACCTCTGCCAGGAGGCTTTCTGGTGCCTGGTGCAGATCAGTGAACAGTACCTGCCTGGATACTACAGCCCTCTGCTGGTGAGAACATGTTCCTCCACGTTTAGACACACTCCAATCTCTGACCTCTTCAGCTTGTCCTACACAGGAGAATAAAGTGTATGAGTGTATGAACATATCCCCAACATTAGAGCTACACACAGCTGGCCTGCTATGAAGTCCTTTGCTAGGAGATACATTTTTCTAATCTTCTAAAATCCTAAGTCTGCTCTTAACCATGCATTAACATCTTTTTAGAAAACATGCAAACGTCTAGAGATTAAAAAAGGCAGCAAAAAATCACCTATTTATAGAAAACATGAACACAGTCTAGATGTGTTTTCTCCTGGACTGTGCAAGCCTGCAGTGTTGTGTTGTGTTGTGTTGTGTAGGAGGGCGTCCTGTTCGATGCGGCCATGCTGACCTGGGTTTTGAAGCGGGCTTGTCCGGCCGCCCACAAACACCTGCAGCGCCACGGGGTCGAGCCCCTCATGTTCGCCACCGACTGGCTGATGTGTCTGTTCACTCGCCACCTGCCCTTCAACACGCTGCTCCGAGTCTGGGACCTCTTCTTCTGCTACGGTATGTCCTGCACATCGGATGAGAGTCATACAAATTGAGTCACAAACAAACAAACAATGATGACAGCAACAAAATATTTCCTAAATGTGAGGCAACAAAAGGGTAAATCTCATAAAGGTGGTCACTGAATCAATATATTGTATAGTATAGTATAGTGTTTGGTTACACAGCAATCTAAGTTTCCTAAATCTCACTCTCTTTCATATTATAAGAAAATTCTGTTAGGTGTAAAATGTAAGGTAATGAATTTTAAGGCGAGGCAATTCCTTTCATCCTATCAGATTTCAATTTTATAAATTGAATATGGACATAAATGCTTTTTGTGTTTTTTCACCAATTGCTCCCTTCCGCCATTTCAATCCTTGCTGTGTAGAAGTAAGTCCTGCCTTGTGTACAGCAGCTCTTACCCCTCCCTCTGTCCCAACCCCACCACCCTCTGCTGTCCAGGGGTGCGGGTGCTGTTCCAGGTGGCAGTGGTGCTGGTGCGTCGGGTGCTGGGCCGGTCCGAGCAGAGGCACGAGTGCCAGGGCCAGATGGAGACTCTGGAGAGGCTGAGGGGCGTCAGGGAGCAGGTGCAGCAGGAAGACGACACCTTCATAACAGAGGTAAGAATGAAACACGACCAGTGCAAGTCTGGTTCACAAGCTACCAGTTACTTCACACTGGATGAAGCTGAACTACAGCAAAGCTTCTCTCAAGAGAAAAATTGTTACATACTGTAGAAAAAGAAACTCAAACTGCTTAGTAAAAATGGTCATATTTACACCTGCAATGACATTGCAGGTGTAAATATGACCATTTTTACTAAGCAGTTACTAAGTAGTGGTATTTTTCTGTCTACTGACAGAAAAATACCACTTCACAAAAATCGTATTTTATTTGAAATAAAGAGGAAGGAATGTTCTCTGTTTAAAATGCCCACACTCTGACACGCAGCTGCCTGAAACTAGAGTTGGATGTAAACAAAAACCAAATAACCCAATGTGGGTTCATCACAGGAAGAGGTGCAAAGAGTCTTCTGTATGAAATCACTCATCACTAGTCACTAACTCTTACATTTTCACACCTGTCTGTGAGACGCTACAGTCTGGGAATGTTAACACTGTTGTATGTAAACTTCAATTAAACAGACACAAAAGGGTCTTTTCAACATCTGACTTGATTTTTTGTGTTTTCTTTAATAGTTGGTAGTTGCAGTAATTAACCACACCTTAAAATGACAAAAAGTAATAAATGACTAAAAACACACTAACCAAATTTGAATTTGAAAAGACCATATTAATACAGAAATTTGTGTAATGGTGATTTTGGAAAGAATTACCCTGCAGAATTACCTTTTTGTAGATCTAGCCTGTAACATACTATGACATACTTGTGCTATTGTCGCTCTGTGCTGTTAAGTAGTTACATTTGTATGATATGTGTTGCTTTGTAGGTACTACACAAATTATAGTGTGCTGCACAATGTATAAAATTATTAAAATGACTGTATAAAATTGCTGTGACACTAGTATTTTCCCTTTTTTTCCTCAGGTGTGTTCAGTGCAGCTGTCAGGAAAAGATCTGCAGAAACAGACAGAAAAGGAGTTAGAGAAGTGGAGGAAAGACCGACCCTCATCCACCTTTGACCCCAGAGGTCGTTGCTATGGATACCGGATGGCGTGGGCAAGGGCTCGGCAGGAGGAGGAGGAACGGGACAGGACAGAGAGAGAGAAAGGGAACCTGTCCGTCCCTCTCATTCGCTCGGCCTCCACTCTCTCCCTCTCTCCCTCCCTCCTCAGCAAGCGGTGGAGGAAAGGGGGAAAGGGCAACGCGGGCGAATGGGAAGGCGGCGGTCGAGTTGTGAGGCATCTTTCCATGGGAGCGAGGGAGAGGGGATGGGAAAGCTGGGCCGATTTTAATTTAAAGAAGGTGCAGTGCGTCGAAGAGGAAGAGGACAAAGCTTCAGAGGAACACAGAAAACAGAGCGAGCCAAAACTGGCAGGACAAATTGAACAGAAAGAACTTGCCGACGAACCCGATGAGCTGGCTGAAGAGCACAGCGTACCAACACAGCACCTAGAAGAGGGAGAAAAACTCAAAGTAGAACAGCAGATTGAACAAGCAGAACCAAGCAAGGATGAAAAAGAGGAAAGCGAGCCCAGAGGGACAGAGGAAAGCCACCGTCCGGCCAAAGTGCCATCACAACAGACAGAAGATTCAGCGGAAGAAGACAGACCTGCGAAGACAGAACCGACCCAAGATCCAGTCAACGCTCAGTTTGCTGGAGATGTTTCCCAGCACACTGAACACACTGCTCACCACAAGCAGGGAGAGGAGCTGGACTGTAACAGCCAGTCACAAGGCCCGGAACAGCAGAGTCACAACACACAAGACACAGAGGATGAGATGGTACAACAGGTGGCAGAAACTGAGCATATGGTTGCCATGGAGGAAAAACAGACTGAGATAAAGACAGATGTTGATATTGATACAAACACAGATGTAGAGATGCAAGCAATTGTAGACATAAGTGAGGAGCTGACGACACAGGCTGACATGAAACCAGAGGAGGAGACAGAAATTGAAAATGTGCAACATAGATATACAACAAAGATGGACACAGTTACAGAAATAAGGATGGAGGGTGAGCTACAAAATCTGGGCTCACAGATAGACACAGATGTGGAAGCACTAACTGTCAAAACCCCAGATCCTGCAATAGAGACTAAGATGCAACAAGAGCCAGATGAAATCACACAGACAGACAGAGGTTCACAGGCAGATGCATTAGAGGTAAGGAACCAAGATACTGAGCAATTAGCAGAAATGGAAATGAAAGCAGAGTCCCACACCCAGACAGAGACAGAAACCGATGTACCTGCAGAGACACAGGAAAAGGTGGAGTTGAATACTGGAACACAGGAGGAGCCTGAGACTGAAGCACAAACAGAGGCAGAACAAGATGTAGAATTACTCATAGATGGATTGTCTCCCAAAGAGACAAAGGCAGAGGCAGAAACAGCGTCTTTAACTGAATGCATTCTGCAAAAAGAAGAAACTGACTTAGTAGTTCTTGCGGTTATGGAATCCATGACAGCGTTGGTATGCGCAGAGACTGATTCAGAAATATCAGTTGCAGAATCAACAATGGAATCAGATAAAGCACTTGCTGAATGTTCAGAGAAAGAGTGTGAGATAGTAGCAGTTGAACCCACACAGACAGAGGAAGAAATAGTTTTAGTTGCACACACACAGGCAGAGGCGGACAAAGACACAAGTATCTGTGACCAAACACAAGAAGAGGAAACACCGACAGAAACTCAGACACACCCAGAGACCACAGAGTCTGTGACACCTCCGGAGAAGACCGAGACCTCAACACAGCTGGACTCCACCGCTGAGCCTGATGGGAAAGCGAGTTCATTACAAACTGTTACCCCAGGGCAGCCTGCACCTGAACCACCAAGGAGTCAGGTCGCCATTGCTCCTGTGGAGGAGGAACAAAGGAAGGAAAGTGTTAAAGAAAAAGTGGAAGGAGCAGAGGATGACTTTATGTCTTCTCCTCGCCAAAGTGTTTTACCCAGCATTCCTCAACCTGTGCATGAAGATGAGTGTTGCACAGCAGCCACTCCACATACTGCCAGCAGCCCACAGCTGCAAAACAAAGATGATTCTCACCTTCCAGCAGTCCAGGTTGAGCTGACACAAGCCGCCGGGCATCGCATCAGCACATCCTCCGGTGATTTCCGCGTCCGCAAGTCGTCCAGCTCCCGTGGGTCCAGGTTCACTCGCAGGCTCTCCGAGGATCTCTTCACTGCCCCTCAGCTACCGGCTCAATCACCATCCATCCCCGCTCTCCCAGACCAAACTGAACACACTGTGTCGCCATCTAATCCTGGGGCGATAAACTCCGGCCAAACTGGCCTTGACACAACTCAATCCGGAGCATCTCCACATCAGAGTAACCAGGAAGAAACCGTGTCACTGTCCAAAGAAGTGACCGGCGGCACCGAGGGGACGGCGGCACTGCAGAGCGGGGCAAAGCAGGAGCAGAGGCCGCCGCCCGACGCCCCGAAACGCTTCGGTCTCTTCCGCAGACTGAGAGGAGAGCAGCCTAAAAAGGGGACACCCAAAATGCAGGTCCCCAAAATCCTGATTCAGGACTTCAGCGACGGAGTGGGGAAGGCGAGCCTGATCGAGGAAGAGGGGGAGGAGAAACTGAGCTCCAGGGAGAGGAGGAGGAGACGGAGGGAGCGGGAGAGGAGGGAGAAAGAGGAGGAGAAGCAGAGAAAGAAGAGAGAGAAGGAGCTGGAGAAAGAGAGGGAGCGGGAGAGGAGGAAGCCGCAGACGAGGGGGAAAAGTTTCCAAGCGCAAAGAGACAAGGGCAGCGCTGACGCCGCTCCCCCTGGAAAGAGCGGCTCACAGACACTCAGATACTCTGCTCCTTACGCTGAATCTTACTTCTAACAGACAAATCTTGGTTACTTGAACTTGAACTTTTTGGGATGTAAATAAAACAGTTCTATTTTCAGACTTTCAAAAAATATGTTTGTTTTATTTTTGGAGCAGGGGCTTGTGCACTGCAAGTTGATCACACACTGAATAGGCTCTGAGCCAAAAACAAACATCAAGTGCTTCTAGTCCAATTTCTCATAATCCCAGAATTCCAAGTCCACCACATAATCATTATAGTCCAAAAATAAAATACTGTTCCATTCTGTATACTCTCCTTGCATATTTTGCCCAAGTAAAAAAATGCTTCACAACAAAACACTTGAAAATAAATGTAGAGCAAGGGATTCAAGGTGTCCATTTCTGTAGTTGTTCGTGCTCCACAGGCCATGGTGTGAAAGTAATACACATTCTTTTCAGTTCACTCCGTCTCTCTACTCTTGTCCATCACTCCATCGTCACGGCGACTCCGCTTCATCCTCACTGTCACTGGCGAGCACTTCCTGACCTGTCACCGTCTGAGTGCTCATCTGAGATGTGGGAAACACTGATCCGAACAACAAGGAACGGAACTGTGTGAGCAAAGACGGAAAAAAACAGATGCATAAAAGAATTAGAAGAAAATATTTTCAGTTACACGTAAAACACATAGACACACAAGTAGGTTCTGCAAGTAACATCCAGACAATACACAAATTTACTACACACACACCTTGAGTAAGATGCTAGTGCCGTTAGACTGAAAACCAAACCGTACCTTTTTATTCGGTGGCTTTCCTGTATCGCCCGTCTCCTCTTCCTCCTCCTCTTCCTCCTCTTCACTGTGTGTCCGACTCCTGTGATTGGCTACGGCGGGCTCGTTTAAATACGCATGATTTGCCAAAGGGGGCGTGGGCCGACTTGCAGCCGAGGGGCCCGGTGCAACACTAGTATCCATGGCGATGAGGTAGGAGTCTATGTCGTCGTTCATGAAGTCATCAGGAGGGGGCGGCGGTGTGCTTGCTCTGAGGGGCGGAGGAGAGCGTCGGGAGTGTGAGTAAGAGAGAAAAATGAAATTAATAGAGGAAAAAATGTTAAAAATGTTCCCTGATTTGTCCCTCCCCTTGGCCCCACCTCAAAAATCTGAGGAATGCACTTTGAGGTTCGGAAACGAAAGTAAAAACTGTCATACTTTCTATCAAAGCACTTACACACTGATACATTCAGAATACAGCTTGAATGCAGGAGACCAATTTGCCCTAGCAAACATTTACAAAATAAATGCAACAGTAGACAGGTGCCCCAAAAATGATGCAGTCACCTTCACTGCCCATCGGTAAAAACTATGTTGCCTTGTTATGATCTGTAATTGTACGGTCCCTATTGGGCCAATCAGTGTAATATTGAAAATGCCGCAATGCATCAGTGAGATGTATCATTTACTCAAGCTTTGCCAAAATCTGTTTAACGGTCTCTGAATTATCCCTTGTAATGGAACAAACAAATGAACAAACCAAAGGAGACCGATTTATAGTCAGAAATGCATTGAAAGCTATGTTTCTGAGTGTCTGACAACTGTTTACACAGGAAAGGAAAAGCCCACAACATAAAAAGACAGTATGCTAAACCATTTCACTAATTTAATCTTGATTTTGATCTGGTATGAGGGCTAGTTACCGTTTGGTGTTGTTTTTCCGGAGGCTGGGATCATCAGAAAGCGTGGCCAGCACAAAGTTCACCTCCAGCACATTGTCTGTTACTGACAGCACCACAGGACTGACACACACACACAAAATGTATACGTCATCACACAATGTTGACAATACTGATCAGCAAACATCATCTGTTTGTGAGCATCCTTACCTGCCTGGCTCATCAAAGTATATAGAGATAGGAAGACCAGTAGACTCTGCAAACACCAACAAACCCTAGAGGGAAGACAGCAGTAAATTAATTAGCAGTCCTCCTCCATGAGCAAACCAATGCAATGTAATTAAGAAATCTTTCAACCACAGCAAACAGAGTATTAGCTGCCTCCACCCAATGAATCTTTCCGTGACTTCAAAGGTCTTCTCTCCCTCTGTGGCTCATCTACCAACTCCCTCTCTCCTTCCTAATCCCTCTGTCCCTCTTAGTCTCTTGCCCCTCCCTCCGTCTGTCGCTCCTTGCCTCCCCCGTCTCACCCGTAGCTCCTTCAGACAGAAGGTGATGCTGTTTTGAGCTTGGACTGAAAAGTGGTCAAACTCATCTGAGGCCAGACACAGCTCTGTCAGCATGGCTTTGGACTGCTCTGAGAGGGAGAGAGGCAGGGAGAGAGAGAAAGAGGTACAGAGACAAAGAAAGAAAAAGAAAAAAGGATGGAGGTACAGAGGGAAGGGAGCGAGAAAGCAGAGACAGAGGAAGGTAAAGTACAGAGATTATAGTTTTGATTTTTTTTCCTACAAAGTGATTCACAAAGCTAGCTTTTAATCGGGTTAGAGAAGGATTTGTAAGCTTGGAGACAACTGAGATGTGGAGTGTGCAAAAGGTGCTGCAACTCAATATCAGTGAGACGTCCCTGATATTTTGTACATTCAGTGTAGCTCCCTAAACAAGTTCATAAATTGTATGATTTTCAATAAGTAATTTGCCTGTTTGCAGTTGTTGATATGAATAGCAGGGAAAAGGCGTGAATGCTGGTGGTAGCAGTAGACTCCCAGAGATGTGTGGAGAAAGAAAGGAAAACTTATTCACCTGCTTCTTCCTCCACATGGTTCCTGAACCAGACTCGTTCATCGCTCACAGACACAGTCACTTCTTCCAGAGACGGAGGGAAGTGCAGCACTGTGTCCACCAGCAACCTGGGGAGAACGAAGGAAAGCAAAATACCAGATTATGAGTAGGGTTAGACCATTTTGGGTTTTTTTTTATGATATATCGAGCCGATATTGGCCTTTTATCAAATACTGGATATCAGCCAGTCAGTGCCTCCACTGCTGACAGGCTACAGCTATTTTTCTTATTTTTCATTTAAATGTATAGTTAATGTATCCCAGTTTCCCCTGCCTTAATGAGCTGCTAACACTAAAAAATGGTGACCCAGGTGTGATTCAGCCCCTGATGACACAAGGTGAATGTAATTAACCAATAGATAGAGTAGAAAATCAGCAGGACTCTGGCTCCTGAGGACCAGGATTGAGAACCGCTGGTGTACCTGGTGTTTCAGAGGCTTTTCCACCCTGATGAGAATAGAATTCTGGATGACAGTGAATACTGATACTGAATATCAGCACAAAATATCAGCTATTGACATCAGCCTTCAAAAACCCATACCGTTTCAACCCTAATTATGAGTACAACCAAGGAAGATGGGAATAGCAAAACATAGGAAAAACACACATGAGTATGACAGGGAGAGAGTCAAAGAAAGAGAGAGAGAGACTGCCCTGCGTTTGTTGCTTATCACAGAAAGTAGACAGACTTCACAGACCTGGGCTGGGCTCGCAGTGCGTTGGCACAGCTGTCCTTATCAAACACCGCCTGTAAGCTCTCACTGTCCTGGAAAGACAGGTTATGTGTCTTCAGCAGGCCTGCAGAAGACACACACACACACACACACACACACGCAACCACAGAGATATGCACAAGGGCGGTTAGAGAAATGTGATGCAGTGAATAAAAAAGGATGTGCCAGTTTCATAGTATCAGTGGTGTGTAACTCTTTCAATAAAACTATCCATTGAAACCATAATGAGCCAAGTGGAAAGTCCATACCATATTTACAGTGCAGGGTGAAGGTGAGGCGGTTCTTCTGTCCATCCAGCTCTATGTGACATTTCTCTACTGTCTTCTCCAGAGAGGCCAGGGACCTGAACACTGCCTGCACACTCTGACTCACACAGGGAGGGAGAGATGAAAAAAACATATGAGAAAAGCACTATGTGAGAGGTAGAAAAGATATAAACTGATAAAGGAACCTCTGCTCCTCACACCTTAATTGCCATCTTGCAGCGAAAGGCATGCCCACCGGGAATGGTGTACCTGCCCAAGAATGAGGGGAGTTTGTTACGAGGGTCATGGAAATGACACAGAAAAATGTAATGCTCACCTACTCACACACTCATATTGTGTACATAAGAGAGCACACACGCTGTACCTGCTGAAGAAGAGAGGTGCGAAGAGGAAGCACGCATACGCCGATCGAGAGGAGTTCACAGACCTCAGGGCCAGCTGCAAGACACAACACAGACTGATGCAAAAAACAACAACAACAACATGCATAAATTGTGAGTATTGATCACAGTATCACAGCAGCTCACCCCATCTTCCTGAGGCTCCAGGTACAGCTCATCACCTATCCTGGACAGGGAGTGGATGGCTTTGGCCAGCACTGGACGGTACACACACAACACACACACACACACACACACACACACACACACACACACACACACACACACACACACACACACACACACACACACACACACACACACACACACACTTAGCATCTGATTCATCACCTGCACTAATGTTGTAACGACTTTCAGGATTGAGTAAGCAAAAAATGTTATCGTTACCTTTCACATTTCCACCAGTCACAACGCAGTCCATTTTCGCCCCTTTTAGCGTTTTGTACAACTACTAATTTCGTTAGCTAACTACGGCTAAAAGTTAGCCGAAGCTAGCTGCTCTTACTACAGTTGGACCGGAGCAGCTGTAACAGTTTTTGCACCAAGCTGAGATCCTTAAAGCACCGTAAACATGCTGTTATGGTGTTATTTTTTTACGGTTTTAAGTTCCTTACACTCTGGACCTCCATACAATCAAAAACGTCACTGCTTTCTACAGGACACCCTAGTTGTTTACGCCGCCATAACGCGCTTCCGTATTTTCGACCAATCAGAGACACAGCAAGTCTGACGGGCGTGTTCTTGATTGTGCGCTTGCGTACTCATTCGCAAAACTTCGCTGTCTACAAAGAGCGGGGTGCAGATAATTCGGTTTTATAATAACTTACTTCCATGGTTTTATATAGTGTCATATGAAAACATTTGGTATACTAGTCATGCTGTAGCTATTGTTAAAAGTTATTTAGAGCATCATAATCTATTTCTACCACACAAGTGAAGGCCTGTTTACATTTTTAGTTTGGTAAAAAAAAAAAAAAAAAAAAGACAAAAGAATTCCCAGCCTTGCTACAAAAGAAACTGAGCAGCCCATGGGAGGCGATTTCATTTACTTCAGCGTTAAACCACAGGCGTATAAATAGCAAAATGTGCCTACCAAAACGCCCTGTGACCACAGCAGGGCCACAGTGGAGAGAAAGAGGGTGTGTGCGCCCATGTGTGACTGAGGAGAGAACTAGGAAGGAAGGGAGGGCAGTACAAAGAGATAGTAGAGTGAGAGAGACACTGTCAATGCACAGTTATCTAGCCTCACTGGTCTTTCCCGTTGGTCCGCTTTAGTGTGTCTGTAAGGCCTGAGGAACGCTGCTGTACTGTCTCTCCTCCCGTCATTGATGACTGTAGCTGAAGAGGTGTGACTGACCAACCTTTGCACACAGAAACTCCAGACATCTGGTGAGACGCAGAGAGAGAGAGTTTGACAGAACGTGAGAAGGCAAGCGAAGGGCTGAGCGGAGGAAAAGTGTGTCTGTTTTTAGTACGGCTGTGTTCTGGACACAATAGGAGAGAGAGAGAGAGAGTGTTGAAAGTTTTTCAAAGATCATGGAGGAGTGGAGGCAGTATGGCAGAGAAGAATCTGTGAGAAGAAGCAACATACACCGAGAAAAACAAGGCATTCCTAGCAGAGGAAGGTAAACATGAAGAGATGTGTATTAAGAATATTTGAGGCGAGCAGCTGAAATAGTGATCATGGAAAAGACTGGAACGTGAAAAAAGAAGAAAACAACTTTAGCAAAACAGGATTGGTCACTTGGAGAAAAGGGTGAGGTTGAACATTACAGACGACCCTCACACAGAAACAACTCCAGGTGTCACAGCGTCAAGTGTCTGTTTTCTCACCGCCGATGTGCTTTCGTGTGACTTTTGGAATTGAAACACAGTAGTTGGGTCCGTCCAAGTCCAAGTTCAATTCCTGGATGTCTCAGCTACGCAGCCCCACCACAGACACCCAGGCTCTTCTCCAGTCTATGCTGAAGAGACTGACGCTCCAGCCGGGCGCAGACGGCCAGGCGTGCCTCCGCCCACCCGGCCCCACCGCCGCCTCTGCTCCCGACCGGGGTCAGAGCGGAGGGAGAGGGGCTCCCAGCCTCCAGACTGCTGGCAGAGTAAACAGCATCCCTGTGAATGGGGTGGTTCAGACTAATGACATCACCAGCGAGCCAAAGGTAGAGGGCAGAGGGGGGCTGGGTAATAACGGCAACCCTAGGCATGAGGTGAGGAGGTGGGATTCCAGGGAGGAGTTTGGGATCCCGGCGTGGGACAGCGAGTTGGGCCGGCCTGCGGTCGGCCTCAAAGGACGACAACCAGGCTGTGAACTGGAAATGATGGCTTTCTCTTCTTCTCCGGGTCTCGTTTCCTCCCCCTCCCACAAAGACAACACTGACAGTGATAGGGGGGAGGACAGGGGGTCGGGACAGGCCGTGTCACCGGCGGTCACCCCGACAGGAACGGGGCAGCTGCTTCCTGCGAAATCACCTAAGGACGCTGATGCCACCTCCTTTCAGCGGACCGAAGATGAGATACAAGAGGAAAAGGAGGGCGATGGCCGTTCTGCAATGAAAAAGTACATTCCTGCTGAGGATTTTATAGCGAAGGATGCTGTCACAGACGGCCGAGTTTCGCTTCCTGATGCTTCACCTTTGACCTCTGGAACCCCGGCACAGACTCAGGACCACGACGGCTCTCCCGCCTCAGTCCAGGGCTTTACACCCAGAGTCTACACTTGGTCCTTGAAGCCCGCAGAGGCAAATCTGGGCACAGACAGTGAGGGAAATAAAGTGTTGCATCTGGGAAATGGAGGTGTGGGAGCTTTGGCGCAAAGTAAAGACATGGAGGCATGGACAGCCAACAGCACCTCAGACAGAAAACTGAAAAAGCGACTGTCTGAGGTCAAAACGCGGAGATGGACACAGAAGATCAAGGAGCGATGGAGGGAGAGGCATGGGAGTTTAGGGAAGAAGGGGAAAGAAGAGGGAGGGGGAGAGATGAAGAATGAGACAGAAAATGAAGTGAGTAGTGTTCTTTCTTTAATTCTATTTTACCATGTATTTGTCAAGATGCAACTTCTTTTTCATTATGAGGAAGATTGAATCATGTGTGTACTCAACAGTTTTCACCTCAAAAGCAGCCATCAGCAGCAGAAACTCTCATCAACACGTCAAATAAGGAGGGAGGGAGGACGCCCCATTCACTAGACAGGAGTGATAATATTGATACTCCTCCTACGCTCTCACACACAGAAGACGGCACTGCAGACAGTCACATCAGGTAATCTACTAACAAACCATCCTAAAAAAACATAAAAATACACTCAAACCAGCACCAGAGTAGCAGATTGGCCACATGAATAATCATGCACAGGTTCAGGAATGACACCAGTCAATGTGACTTGGGATAAGCAGCCTAAAGGTTCACACAGTCAGGTTTCGTTGATACGCCTTCAGCAAAATGAGTGAGATATGTGAGGTATTTGAGAGATGTTTCCAACCATAGCTGTGATATTAGTTGGGGTGATATGACAAATGATGGTGATAGTTGGCCCGATGTGACAAACACGCCCCTGTCACTGACAGTAGCTGTCATCAGCTATCTCTTTTCACTCTGCACCCTGGCACTCGTGCACAGTGACTGACACAATAATTTCACAATATGAAAACATTCACATATTTTTATGAGGCTTGTGAGATTTTCATAAGGCTCCTTTATAAGGATACAAGATCACATACACACACATAGTAAGAGAATATGAGAATCGGCCACAAAAGTTTATAGTTTCTGTTTTTGAGACAGAGGTAAATTATTAGGTGTTGTTTGCATTTAGAGAATCTTTTGTCTTGACAGATCTACCAGTGACTTTGAGTTTGGCCTGGGGTCGTTCAGCTTACTGGAGGAGATCCTCACAGGTCAAGAGTGGGCCAAGTTCCTAAACCCCACCCTATCAGGCATCTCAACCAATCAGGGAGCATCAGAACAGCCAACAAGCCAACTAGAAACCACTCCGAACCCTCAACACCGAGACGGTGGCCAATCATCTGCGATCCCCAACAGCCAATGGAGCTTCAGAGGAAGTGAGTCACCCCAAGTTTCAGACTTCGGCATGGCACCAATATCTGTCAACATGGACATTTCAGAACCAAATCACATGCCAGGACAGGATGTTCAAGGTGAGGCCAGCCAATCAGAACCAATGGAACACGGTCATACCCAATCAGATATGGAGTCTGAGGAGAGCGGACCGGGACTGGAACATACAGCTCAAGAGGACTTTTCCCATATAAAGGTAAGATATCACTTACAATGTAATAACAACCCGCCACCAATTTACCACTTTGAAAGGAAATTCCCTGATGAAAATGATATTCTCTCCAATCCCACTCTCTCCAACATCCATAAGCACTTTTCCTAAACTCTATCATTTTGTAACACATGTCTTGTTCTTTTCATGCCAGTTTTGTATGTGTCCTCTTATAATTTTTCAGTTGAGAGTTGATCACCTTGTTATCTGTTTTTCCTCACAGCCTGCAGACATTCTGGACAACTCGGCCCTGAAGAGCAGAGTCCACCTCAACAGAAAGAGAGTGCATCCTTCACAGGAGAAGAGAGGAGCGGAGGAGGGGGAGACGACAGACAGGAGAGAGGCAGAGAGAGGTCAGAAGAACAACCGAATACTTTAATCTCTCTATCCCATGTCTACATTTCAGTTAAAACGTCAAGAGGTCGGTCAGGTGAAGCTGATATTTGGTTGGAAACACAATTCTCTCTCTTGTCTTTACAGATGAGTTCCTATCTTCACCAAGCACAGCGACCAGCCATGAGAGAACAGAGTTCAAGGATGATAATGTCACAATGCCTTTATATCCCCCCATGTCTCCTCCCCTTCTGTCTCCATCTTCTACTACTCCTCGTATTCTTGCGCCCCGGAGTGTACTCAAACACTCCATATCTCAAGATTCACAGTCCTCCATATCAACAGAAACAGTGACAAAAAAGGTAAGATGAACTGTTCCTGTGACTGTATTTTGCCCTCTGTATCACAGTGCCTCCTTGTGGTATAAAATAAAAATATGATCTATGTTGCAGTTAGGATTGGTGGAACTGTTAAAGCGGGTACACAGAATATATTAAAAGTTTTGTTCCAAAATGAGACATCTACTATGTGAATAAAGTGACATTTATTGTTACAGTTAAGGTGGTTTTAACCATTTTAAGAGATTTGTCTACAAAGTATTTGAGGATGGAATCATGTTTTTTGGAATATTGAGTGGTGAATTTTACATAGAAGACCACGTACAACATTTTGGGATGGAGGTGAATATGAATTTCAATCAACTATTTCTTTCAATGCCATTTTCTCTCCATCTTTCCTATGTCCTCGGGCTCAGAGGAGAGTGGAGGAGGGCCGCCGGGTTCGCTTCTCGGAGGCAGTGGTGACCATCGCGCCCATCGACCTGAATCCAGACGGCACGGACTCCGAGGAGGATTCTGGGACGGGGGAGGAGGACTCTGTGATAGAGGAGGAGGTCGGGATGGAGCAGGCGGCGGTGGCGGCGGCGGCACCGGCACCACGGCCCGGTCTCCCTGCCTGGATACTGGCCCTGAAGAGGAGGAAGACAGGGAGGAAGCACAGGCAATGACCGGCAAACTGCAAAACATATCCATCTCAGACAGTCATTTGGAGAGTTGAGTCTCACAGTCTTGCTTTTCCTTAAAACAAGTGGAAAGATCTGACAGTGAGGTGAGATAGTTTCACTTGATTCCAATGCATTTATATTTGTTTTAGCATTTTCTGAAAGAAGATCTTGAAATAAGGCTCCAGCAGTATCAAAATCAAGTATCAAAAAGTTGATTTGCATTGGAAACAGGTGAAACTATCTCACCCCATAGTCACATGTTTTTTCTCTTGTTTTAAGAAAATAAGATTTTACGACTCAATACTAGATTAAATGCCATGTTAAGATGGGTATTTTTTGCAGTGCAGACAGACTGTTTCTCGGCTGGTTTTTCTCCCTGGATGCATGAACATCACTGTGTGTCTCCCTGGCTCCGCGTCTCTCTCCAGGCCACCATTGTTTCGAATATTAATTCATTAAAATATCTGGATTTTGAACACAGAACCAAATCAAAGCAGCAAAATACAAAGAGCTCCATAAGCATTTGGTACGTGACACATTGTTTTGACTCTTAAGTTTTTGACCTTTATTCAAACAGCAACACCTTGCTTCACATTCATACAGTAACACACATCCACACCTGTACAGCTACAGTCTTCCACTGTGCCTGCAGCAATTAGGCATTTGTTTTGCTCATTGTTACTCATTGAAACTGCCCAGATTTTCCCAGCTGGTCCAGAGGTTCAAACCGGCAACAAGCCCGACTCTCTAATCTCAAGCCTGCAGCCACCAGGATTTTCACCCTATCAGTTCAACAAGTGAAGGATTTTTTTTCTTTTCTCCGCCCTGTTTGGTGTATTCAGGTGTCACTGTCCATGCTCTCCTGTCTCTGTCTCACATCCAGTGTCTGTGTCCAAGCTACTGCTGAAACAGTGTTGCTAATGTCCTTCCACCATGTTTTAGAGCTTTCCCCCGAGATGCTGTCTCCTCCTCCTCCTCCTCCTGGTCCACTGTCGGAGTCACTTACTCGCTCTCCATATCCTCTGTCTCTTGGTAATGGCTCCCTGTCTGACCTTGGTTGCATCTGCTAGCCTCCTCTCTGGGAGCCCCTGAGGAGGGTTGGAGCCATAGCTGCGGCTGTCTATCAGTGGTTTCTACTCCTCTTTGTGGAATTGTTGTTCTCAGTCTTCTTCAGATGATTAGTGATTTTTGTTCTCAAACTTGTCACCATCGCCAGCGCTCACATAATGCGTCGCTTCATGAACAGGCGATTGGGAAAGTACATTCTGAGTTAAGTTCTGGTCACCACTCCTTTAGTCCACTTTACATGGTGTACTGTGAAAACTGGACAAGATGATACACACACACACATATACTGTATAAAGTCCTCAAATGCTGTTACAGTTTGAGTAGTGTGAGTTTTTTTTTGAGAAAGCATTTGTCTTTCCAGCCACAGAAGAACCAGGCCAGAAGAGCACTCAGAGACAGAGTACTTAATGCCACTGTGTATCATATTCTGTCATTTCCATTAAATGTATAATATTGACTTGTGTGATTAAATTAGTACATCAAGCCTAACTGCTGTCAATTCCTGTGTCCGCACTTCAACAGCTCTCTGCTCTCATTAATCACTGTCAGAGCCATTAAGAGGCTCTTTAGGTGATTTGTTAGTCTATAGTGGAAGGAAGGGGTATAGGGGAACTTCCGTGTGTGTGTGTGTGTGTGTGTGTGTGTGTGTGTGTGTGTGGGAGGGAAAGTGACAGAGAGCAAGAAAGATGTAGGAGCTCGAGGATTACATAAATGTCATTTATTGTGATGGAGGTATAGGGGTAAAGCAAAGAGAGAATCAAGACAACATTGTCATAGACGAACAATGGGGAATAACAGAAGAGAATTACACACTCGGTCATTATCTGCCAGTATGATCCTTGTCCATTAGTCTATACAGTAACATCTCCTGTCATCTCCCAGAAATGGACTAATAATGGCCCATTTGTAAACCACAAGCCACACACTCATGTAGCTGGGGGATTGCACCCCCTCCCTCCCTCCCTCCCTCCCTCCACACACACACCATTATTAGCAGGGTTTTTACATCATTAAGAGGCTCTTCAGCGCCTCTGTGCAGGGAGGAGAGGAAGGGTGGGTGCTGTGTGTGTGAATGTAAGCTCATACATACGCACTCACACATACAGTAGAGAAATAATGCAAAGTGTTAGGCAAAAAGTTTATTTCTTAGTACTGTCAAACATTTGTTTTTCAAATTCTTAGCAAAGCACATCCACAGTGAGAAGAGGACGGATTGGAGAATTTCAGCTGTAAGATTTGGCCTGACAAACCGGCATATAAGATCAGTAGGTTATACAAATTTACATTTTCTTGTAGTTAAGATGCTGTATGGTTTTATGAGACTATTTACAATAAAATAACAGCGGGTTCCTCATAGTGTACATATGTTTCCCTCGGGGTTTTATGACTTCAACAAGCAGTAGATACATGGTGAGGGCTTTGCTTCTCATTGATTATTATATTTGAGGTGATTCTTACATAAGCCTTGCTTTGGGCTGAGGGTCGATAACCAGGATACTCCATCTTGACAGTGAAGTTGCCGTTATGGGCTACAGGGTGATAGATCACCTTCGACTCCCAGTTCCAGTTGGGGAATTGCAGAATTGGCAGCATCTAAGGCCAACTTTACCCTATTCCAGCACCAATACTTAAACTTAAACTACTAACCTATACTAAAACTGATTGCAGCACCCTGACATCCAGAAAAGGTGTAGTGAATCTCTTTCTAGGGAAAAGGGAGAATTCATCTAAAGCTGAGGAAATCTGAATGAAATCCAACTGCAGTTCAATGAGAGTGAGGAGAGATAGAGGGGAATGTTTTTTCTTCAGATCGGCTGAAGACGTCGTCAGTCAGAGGCTTAGTCATTAGAGAGGGAGATGGCTCCAGAGTCACAGGAGCGCTTGATATCTGGTTTGACTGACAGCTGGCTGCTCGGGCTCTGGGAGAGGATCGCTTGTATCTGGGCTTCTGACACCTGGGAGAGAGAGAGGGATGGAATGAAAAGATACAAGATCAAGGACGAAGTTAAATAGTAACACCAATCCTGTTTTTGATTGAGATCAAGGTCGAGATCGGGAAGTTCCCTCACAGACTACTGCTGTTGCTACTTCCACTCGTTTTGAGGCAAGATGCATGGAACTATAAACGAAAAAAGGACAATGTGTTGCTAATTTAATGTAGCGTTTACCTCCTCGAACTTCTTGGCTTTGTACTGCTCCGCCCCTTTCATGAAGTTCAGTAGGATAACATCACAGAGAACCGTACCCTGCAACCACACAGAACAGTAGTTATTACTTTGATAGCTATGAGAAAGTATATTTTCATTGTTTTTGAAGAAGATGTGCAGATCTTACCAGTCCAACAGAGGTGAAGGCAGCTACCAAGTTGATCAGTGTTGGAATAGTGTTGAACTTCCCTGCCTGAAAGCACAGAAATATGATAAACGTGTTTTTTGACAAACCTGACAATGTTCTCAACATACTTGATGAGGATTTCACAAGACCAATCTTCTCACCAAACTACAGTAACACTATCCAGAATTTGGACGGCGGCTGACGTAAGATCTCGCCGAAGGAATGAAAATTTGAACCTAACCCAAACCCCAAAACTATTGTTTTTGTCCCTTACCAAGCCAAACATGAGGAACACAAACCACACACACACACATTATCACATTTCCACACAACTCACATTGCCAGTAACCATAATGTCAAAGCGGATGGCGAAGGCTTTGTGCAGCGTTCGAAACTCAGTCCCGTTTTCTGTCTTGAAATATTTGGCAAACCTGGAGACAGAGAGGAGGAAACGATAAATAAGAAAAGGCAGTGAGGACAGGAAGACGGGAGAGATGGTGGGCTTATGGCCAATGACGGACGATCTGATGCAGATGAAGACAGAAAATGAGAAACTAATTTTCCCACTACCTGAAGTTGTAGCCTTTGGAGACGGCGTTCTTTTCAAACGGGGCGTCCAGTCGCGTGAAAGAGTACTTGGGCCCGCACTTCTCGATGTCTAGGTCCAGGTTACACTTCCACTGAATGTTTATTCCTATTTCTCCACCCTGAGAGAGACGCACAGTGAGCATTTTCTGGCTTTCTTCTATTCAGTGACGTAGTGGGAAATAAAAGAAGGGTAAACTCTGACATCATAAGGCCGAACAACCACCGATATGAACAAAAATTTATTGTATTTTCAGAAAAGAATTCATTTATGCCTTATTGTTTCTTAGAACTTACATCAGTTTGATACTGCTTACTATGATGCCTGAAGTCATAGAGATTTATATCAACCCCAACAAGTGGGTAAACTCTATTCTGCAAATAACAGGTGATTACACTGAGTTTAGGTGGGTTGAGTGGGAGCAGTAACAGATCCAGCTGCAATAGGAATTAAATCATTTTGTGTGTTCCACTGAGGATGAAGGGTGGGGAGAAGGAGGGGAAACGGAGGTGGGACCTTTTTGGCGAGCTCGGCCACGTCTTGCTTGGTGTAGCTCAACACGTCCCCCACCCGGAAGATGGGGCAGAGGGGGTTCGTCACCGGATGGTAATTACAATTCTTGATCTGATCCGAGGTCAGATCGGAAGGGAAGTTTCCTCTGAGAGAGAGAGAGAGATTATGTCAAGGGGTTACGATGTGAGGCTGACTGGGGTAGAAAAAAGTGTGATTATGAGATTCACCCACATTTCTCACGCATTTGTTAACTTATGATAAGGCTGCCAGATGCTTAAGTGTGTGTGTGTGTGTGTGCAACTCACCTGGTGATGTTGAAGAGAGGGAAGCGGATACTGTTCTTGATAAAGATGGTGAAGTTTTTCACATCCAGCATCGGTTTACTGAGAGGGACGGTGGTAAAGAAGGAGGAATGAGGATGAGAGCGGAGGTGGTGTGTGTGTGTGTGTGTGTTGTGTGTGTGTGTGTAGGTGTGTGTGTGTGTGTGTGTAGGTGTGTGTGTGTCACCTCTTGATCGAGTCATTCTCGGTCGGACACCAGCCCTCAATCTCACACATTCCCTGGGAGTCATTGGAGGGTTTAAGACAAACACCTGTTATTACACCTGGGGTGGAGAGAGAGAGAGAGAGTGAGAGAGAGAGAGAGAGAGAGGGAGAGAGAGAATTTCACTTCCTGTAAGACTGAGAGAGATACAAAGATAAACGAGAGATTTATTTTGATAAAATAAGCATGATAGATCCTATGTTTAACTGTATGCCCAACCCACAGAAACGTCTCCATCTCTGTGGTGAGACAGCTGCAGTCTGCAACTTTATAGATACTGACTCTAGTTTTTTTTGTTGCAGAAGAGATGCTCAGATTAGTTAAGAAGTTGGACTCACCATTGCTAAGGTAGGCACCAAAATGCTTCTTACAGTCTTCATCCGTGTCACACTTAAACATAGAAACAGTCTGCAAAAGAGCAGACACACACACACACACACACACATTACACATTCAAACATGCACAGACGCATTAAATACAACATGATACACAATGGATTATTTTCTCCAGACGGGCTAAACCTAATGCCTGTAATGTCCTTTGAGCATTTCTGGATGACTGACCGACCGAGCCCCATCACCCTCTTACTGATAAAGTCGGTTAAACTGACTGAGCAGCGGCCGATTCCCTCACAGTATGAGATCTGAATGTGGACTCACCTCTGCACATTTTCCTTGGAACTGGTTCTCTGTGACGATGAGCTTGGTCATGATGCAGAACACAGCTGCACCCTGAAGATAGAAGAATGTGGATGATATAATATGTGTTTTCATGTTGTGTCATGTAATATTATACAATGGGTAGTTTCAGCCAACCAATGAAACAGGTAAAAGATATAGTACATCTGGCTCACTACAGCTGCTTCTTTCTCATTTTCCATTTAAAAAAAAAATTTTTTTATTATATCTGAATACTATTTTGAAGAAAACTTTTCAGTCAGTACATGTTTTTTGTACCATTGTATGCAGTAAAAGCTATTATACCTTTGAGGATGTTCAGAGCACACTGCCCCTCTCCAAAGACTGAATGAATGAATGAATGAATGAATCAATCAATCAATCAATGAGAATGTATTCACAGTATAAATGATTGATCATACTGAACAAATTCTCTGCAAGACAAAATGCCAATACAGAATATCAAAAACAGTAAAATGCTAGCAAATGTTAAAAATCTCTAACTTTTAAGTGATAATAATTAACTATAATGAAAAGTTATTCTAAACAATATAGGTTTTGAACAGTAGGTAAACAAAGTTGTTTATAAGTGTGATTTCTCATTAACATTTAAATCAACTGTTATGTGGTAGTTATGTGAGTTCGCTGGGTATTTTACAACAATTTTGAATGCGACTCAGCCAATCAGAACTGAGGACTAAAGCTGTCCATTTTATAAATTACTGTCAAAGCACGGCTTCCCATGGTTTATTGCTTAATCAGAATATTTTCAAGCCTCTTTGAGTGTAAAACCATCATTGGGTGCATGTTGCATGTTAATATTTTGCTATTTTTCTGGTTTCCATGTAAGAGTTGGTCTATGTAAACACCGTATCCTGTTTTCAACAACCTGGATAAGCTCATATCCTGATTAAGAGGAGCCGGATATTATAGCTGGGAACTGCAGATATCATTTAGGATAGTGAGGCATATAAACCTTATTGCTGTCACTGTTGCTTTTTGTAGTCTGTGTAGGTTTTTCCATGGTAATACTTGGCATATTTTGCCAAGTATTACCATTAAGATGTATGTAAACAGGTTATCCCATATATGACCTTTTCCCAGTTGCACAGCAAAATCGTCAGTGTTAATTTAAGTGTAAAAGTGTAACAATATCAGTCTACACCCGTCAGAGCTAATTTAACACTTTTGATAGTTTTGAACACCCGCTCTAGAGCCACATCAGCTCTATGAGTGAAAAAACAACTCTCCAATCAACAATTGTTATCACTCATTAACACTGGAAAATGAACTTTGAGAGTCTATAAATTAATTAATTAGTATGTTTCCATGTAATTTCCCACTGTGTCACAATTGTACAAAATTGCAACTTGCAAGTTTTCATTTTTCTTGCTTCCAAGCCATGTCTATAGATCTTTAATAACATAATATAGAGATTTTTATGTGAACAGATTTTTTTATTAGTAAATCAATAAGATATTCTAAGTGTGTATCCCAAAATACACACAAAACTGCCATCAAAAACACCTTTGAATGGGAGGTAGTGTAACCAACAGATAGACCGAGTCATAAACTGTGATAGGCCGCTCGTTCATTATCATAAACACTTAAACCACAGTTGCGGGATCAATGATGGTGCCAAAAAGTCACACTGACTCTCAGATGCCTCATCTGCACCACAGACTGCCACCCAACCTCTCTTGACCTTTTGACCTCTCACTGAGTACGGAAGCGTTAAAGAGGGAATCTGCGGCCATGTGCTATCAGGGGTCCCGCACCTGTGAAGGGGAGACGTAGTCGGCCACATCCATCACCCGGTTGTTATGGTAACCGAAGCCTTTGACTTTGGTCATAACAGAGGACTCGATGCCCGTGTCGGTCACCTGGTAGGCTTTCTCATGGATGAAAACCCAGCTGCAGATCACAGGGAAACACAGCGAGTTAAGAGTTAAATTAAGGAATTGAAAAACACATAATTTCCCATGTTTCCATGCTACCTGCAAAATTAACTGGGAGCCTGATACTTTGCACAGCCACACACTGCAAAGAAACAGTCATTTTACCTCATAATCAGACATAAAATTGGATTTTTGTTAAAACAAGAGAAAAAAATCAACTAATTTCCAGTGCAGTTTCACCCGTTTTGGCAAAATTTCTTGACACACCACGTGATCACACGACTAGTATCAAGATAATGTTCCTTTATTCAATAAAAGTCATAAAGCCATAAAGCCCAGTTAATTTGCATTGGAAACAAGTGAAGGAATCTCACCCTGTTGGCAGATTTCTCCACTTGTTTCAAATAAAATAAGAACTTAAGAGTCAATAGACTGAATGGTAAGACGGATATTTTTTGCAGTGCACACACTGCATCTAGCGGATGACAGATTAACAATGGGGATGTTATGGAAGGGTTGTAAAAAACTGTTTTCCTTCACTTTTCCCTGGGAGTCATTGGAGGGTTTAAGACAAACACCTGTTATTACACCTGGGGAGGTTTTTTTCTGCATTCCTCAATATTAGCTCTGCCTTCTATATGCTAAACGGAAAAAATGGAGGAAAAAGTAAGCTGATGTTGTCCATTCGATCTCCTGTAAAGTACACAGGCGAGATAGTGAGACAGGGATAGATAGATAGATAGATAGATAGATAGATAGATAGATAGTGAAGAGAATAAGTTGATCACATGCGCAAATATGTCAACAAGAAAACATGCACAAAACACACTTTTTCCTCACACACACACACATATACACTACTGACCCGACAAAGTAGGCGATGATGAGCAGCTGCACAACGCGGTTGATGATGCCCACTGACCAGCTCTTCACCACCACAGACTTGGTGGTCTCGTAGGTGAAGAAGTCCGTCACGCAGCCCGACACCATGGAGGCCATGGCTGCTTGTCAGAGGAGAAGTGAAGCTCCTGTCCGGCCTCAACAGGTGCCTAAAACTGACTGAGGTTCCCCTTTAAAAATCACCAAGAAGCTTGATTGCCTGAGTCTAAAGAGGAAAACTCGGTGTCTTTGCCTTGCCGCCTTGTCTTCTCTCTCTTCTTCTTGTCGCCTGTGCTCATCTGGTACATCACTGATTGTGTGGCTAAAACCTCTCTGCCTTCTTCCTCTCACTCTCTGTCTTCATGTCATTGGTTTATGAGGCTAATTGGACCGCCCCTTCCTCTTCTACAAATGAGCTAGAGAAAACAAGAAAGCCTCTCCTCTGTCCCTCCCTCACACTCCCACTCTCTCTCTCTTCACCACAAATCCCCATCTCCCATTCCTATTTTCTCTCTCCATCTCTGGCTTATTCCAGTGGATCCACACACACACACACACACACACACACACACACACACAAAGACACTCACAGGGACAACATTCAATATTCAATGGATCCATTTTCAGTTGCCCCAGCCACATTTCTGACATAATTTTGATGGGTATCTGCCATTTGTTAGACACTTTTATCTAAAGCATTTTTCCACTACAGTTCGTTCATTCATTCATTTTCAGCTCAGCATCAGTGTGACCCAGTGGGACACTAACCCTTAACCCTGGCAATTTTAGTGTTAGTGCCATACAGGACCGATAGCAGCAAGCTATAAAACAAAAATCACAGCTGAGTTTGTGCACTGCAATGACTCTATAGTTTAGATATACTGGAAGGCCTGTGAATATAGTAAATATTCATATCCTGGTTTCTCAAACTTTGGACCAGGCCCCAAAATGTGTCCGGGGCTTTTCTCTTTTGGGTCGTTGCATGTCAAGAATAGTCTTTTGATTTCATGACAAGAGGATGACACTACGTTTCTGATTTGGGTCCCAAAGCTGAGAGGTTTAAAGGTCCCATATGATTCAGTTTCATAATTTTGTTTTTAAATATACTATGGCTCAGGAAAAAAATAATGTTCTTCCAGATGTTTTGCAAATAAATACATTTTAGTTTGAAGTGCATTTATTGAATAGATTTGCAGAGTAAGTCCTGAGAGGCAGAACCGACACAATACTGGGCCCTGATTGGCCGACAGCAGCAGCTCCCCTAATTCAAATGAGGTAAACCTGCTGAGTGGAGGCTTTCTACTTCAGATGCTGCAGACGGGCCTGACTAGAAGGATTTTAGTGATTGTCTAGTGAGTTGTGATCGCATACGTATATAAATAGAGGAAAAATTAAATTCCTATAATGAGGCCGCTATAAGAGGCTTGGGTCCAAATGGACGATAATAAATTATAAACTATGGCACAATTGACAACTGTGCAATAATTGCGACATGCGATACGACCATTTCTCAATACACTCGCATTGTTGCCTCTCACATCTATGAGATAATGTAATGACAGTGTGTGTGTGTGTGTGTGTGTGTGTGTATGTGCCTAGAGACTATGTCATTTCTTAAGTGGTTCCATTATTGTAACCTAATACAGGACAAGATTCACATAAACACACATGCATACTTTAGATACATTTATATGCTTTCATAACTCCATGCAACATTTACCACACAGACGCACACATTCCAGTAATGGCCATACACTAATAGGTCTACATGTCTGAGGCAAATATGAGACGCAGGTCGTCATGCTGTAGATGTAGAAAAACAGGATGAGGAGGGAGGGAGAGAGAGAGCTAGAGATGAAGTGAAAGATGGACTCTCTCCTTTATGTGATTTTTGTGAAAGGGGAAACCATTGTGAAAGTGAGCTACAGGAAATGATCAATGTAAACACATTCTCTCACACATACACACACACACATACACTGTGCACACGACCTCGCACAAACAGACCACATGTAGCCTCTCTTACCTTATACAGCTTCTGAATGAATGCTGATACTGTTGCACTGACATGTACGGGCCAGACAGTGACGGCTCTACTTCCTGGTATGTGTTAGAATGATTTGGGTTGTTTCAGATACAGATTCAGTTACACTGGGTATTAGCGTTTGGATTAAGACAAGCAGGGATGAATCAGGGAAAATCAAGAGAATTTCTATTTAAAGTGACAAAAGAAGAACACAAGGTGATCATTTTCAGGAAATTGATGCACTGATGTCACAACATGAAGTGACAATAACACAAAAAAAGTGAGGGGTAATTTTCAGGACATCCAATGAGGGTATTGATGAGGGAGGAGTACCTTATCCTAAAAACCAGCATGTGCGGCACTGAAACCCACATCCTGGGGTCTCTGGCTCTTAAAAACCACCCTCTTCAACCCCAATATAGCAACCCTTTTACAAACCGCCGTGTACTTAGGCCTGAGCCTCAACTCTCAAACCACTGTCTCCCCGACCTTCACAGAGTCTCCATCTAACTTCCTCGATAACACACACTCTCCAACCGCCATGCCTGGTTAAATGGGCTTGATGAACAGCCGTTATGGATAGAAATCCCATCGGGAATTCCTGAGATGACCTAAGAGCTTTCCATCTTCCCCCAGGCATCTTCTCGCTCCTGGTGGCAATGCCTCGACCCAATAAGGAATCCTTTGATATGCTGGCCTGAGAGAAAGTTATACACAAGTCCTTACTCAGTAGATTCTGATGAGAAGATGGAGAAATAAGTGACCTCTCAATGCATCAACGCATTATGTAAAAACACACACACATCTAAGATAAGGAGTCAATTCAGGGAGTAAGGAGAAACCAGTTTACTACACATCTAATTGCATTTTAACATGTTACTTAGAACGCACACAGACTATTGGTTTATTACTGGTTTATTGGTTTAAGTGAATTCCTCATTAGTGGCTACCATAGAAACAACCCATATGAAATGATGCTGCGGTTCCTACCCATGCATTTGATGACTATAAGTCTGTTGTAAACCAGCTGTAAAATAAACCTGCACAGTGAGGCTTCATTACAAAAGATTCATTTATTTATTCAGCCTGAAAACACAACATGGCATAACAAAATAAAACACACTGAATTGCGGTATTTAAATTCTCTACACATGAAAAACAAAACGGCTACTCCCCTCCCTTCCTTATCCACAATAACCAGCTAATCACTCTTGCACTCCTTAGTGCTATACAACTACAACTATCCCAATGGGTGAGATGAAAGCACCCGGTAAGAATTATGGGAAATGTAGTACACCGGTATGCCGCCAAATCACTGTACTGTCAGCAGGAAAACCCACTTCGAAATATCAAATATTACATGAGTTCAGCTTTGAGAGTCAGTACTCCTAAAACAAAACATGTAGAAGAGCGGGAGGAAAAAAATACAACTCAAGTCCGTTGGGTTTTGTCTTTCAGTCCGTTTGTCTGTGCGATATACACATAAGGAGTACAAATGCTTGGTCCTTGATTTCTGACTGTGTATACGGTGGATAAGAGTGTGTGTGTTTAGTCAGACTCTTCCTCTGAGGTGGGGGGTGTGGACATGGCCTCTTCCTCCTCTTCATCTGATTCCTGACAGAGACAAAGAATGTAGAGAAGAACAGGTTGTGAATATTTGAGCAAGAGTGCAATGTGAGATGAACGGAGGCTTTGACAAGATTTGACAAGAAGTTTTTTACTCCGGTAATCTGAGATGAAATAAAAATGTGTGACATTGAGATCCTACTGATGGTTTGTCTGTGATCAAACACAATTTTGCTAGCTCTGGGGAAATTTTAGCCTTTCCAATATGTCCATCAATTTTGTCAGTATAACCGCAAACCAATTAACAATGTGGGCATAGATCTCTGTCTGTCATTTGTTTATGTAACCTACATGTCATTTTCATGTAATGGCCAAGTTGAACCCCCAGGTAGCTGTTATTGTTTTTCCAGCCTGTACAGAAATGGCATCACTATCGCCTTTCTTCCACAACTATTTGCTGACAAGAGCGCGATCTTGAATAGAGCACTGTCCACTCATGAAGTTGAGAGAGAGTTGAGAAAAATAAAAGCGACGGCAACCACAAATTGCTTGGCCAGTGTTAGCTTAGGCAGAGGAGCCTGTCCAATTTTGGTAAGCAGAAATCAAACTTATTTGTCCTCTGACATATGTGTACTGTTACAAAACAAGCAAATGCATTGGTAAACCTGAATGCTCTGACTGACTGACTGGGGTTGTCACAAACTTTGTGGTGAAAAGGAAAGAAGAATGCAGACGAGGACGTAGGATAATAAGATTTAAGTTAAGGGATTTACCTTCTTCTTTGCTTTCTTGCTCTTGGACTTGCTCTTGCGGTCGGAGTCTGACGAGCTCTCGCTGGTCTCAATGAACTCTCGGCTCTTGAAGCTGTCGTTTCCTCCTCCCCGCTCCCTGTCCTTGTCTCCTCCGGCAGACTTCCTCTTCTTCTCCTCCTTCTTGCCTCCCCCCTTCTTCTTGCTCTCCCTGATGAGGTGGGGGGGAAAGAGGTGACGTGTTTTAAGACTGTGTCAAGAAAAAAACAAAACTTAATTGTGTGTGCACAAGTGTGTGTGTGTGTGTCCAGCCTTACTTCCTGGGAGTGGGGGCCGATCCTCCACCGCTTTCTTTGTACTCTTTCTTGGCTTTGTCATACTGCTTCCTTGCCTCTGCTGCCTTTCCTTCCCACTCCTGAGAGAAATAGAAGGAAGAAGTGTTTATCCGTCTTTGCTGAAGTACTGGTCTGCACAACAGAAATGCAACTATAAAACCTTAGTGCTGCATGGAGTAGCAGTACTGGAAAAGCACTGCAGCACTTTTGCCAGTCGTTCTTTGAGACGCTTCACTTTATGTTAGCGCGTTTCATGTCGTCGCGCAACAATCAGAAATAAACAACTAAAACACGCTGGTACAAACACTCTCTCCTCTCCTCCCTCACCTCCTTCTCATCCTTGCCCAGCTGTCTCCACATCTCTCCGGCCTTCTTGGAGATCTCCGTGACGGAGATGCCTGGGTTCTCCGACTTGATGCGCTCGCGGCTCGAGTTCAGCCACAGCATGTAGGCGCTCATCGGCCTCTTGGGGCCGCCGGTGTCCTTCTGCTTCTTCTGCACCGAGGGAGGGAGGGAAAGGAGACCAACAGGCAAGTGTGAACGCAAGAACAGGTTCTCTCTCTCTCTCTCTCTCACATACACACACACACCTCTGCATTATTATACTTGTGAGGACATTCCACTGATGACAATCATTCCTTAGCATACCAACACATGTAAACTTCACCCTTAACGTAACCTTACTTCTCCCCCTAAACCAGCTCCATTCACTGGCCAAAATGTCCTCGCATTCAATGTTCCCCATAAATTGTAAATATTTCACCCAGGTAAATGAACAGCTGCCAAGTAAATGTTGTTTTAGATTAATTGCTAGCTTCACTAAAGTAGCAATAATCAGATGAGTATATTAGCCAGCTCATGTTGCAGTGGCAAATTAGCTAATGTTACACTGACTTATACATGAATGAGACTTTAGTCCTTAAAAATATAAGACACTGCCCCCCCCCCCCCCCCCCCCCAAGACAAGATTCAAACTCTTCCTCACATGCACACACACATCCACAGGTTAATATTAATGCATCCTACTGGCAACAAAAATAACACACATTTCTCGCTCACTTTCTTCCCACATCCCGTCCCCCCTCCCATCTGTTCCCTCACCTCTTTGCGTGGTTTCCTCTCCTTCTTCTCCTTCACTACTTTGGCTTTCTTGGGCTTTTTCTTCTTCCTGGCCTCATCTTCGCTGTCCTCCCCTCCTTCGCTGCTGTCGCTCTCTGAGGCGTTGCTGTCGTACCTGATGGATGGAGGCGGAGAAACAGGACAAAAAAATAGAAAGAGTTAGCCTGAAAACTAGTGATGGGTGAAAGAACACAGGAAGAAAGAAAAACTGATAGAGAGAGGAGGTTGGAGATTTATTTCCAAGGTGAAGGACAGATGGAAAAGGGAGAACAGACTCATGGCAAGAAAATCCAGTTATAAAAATAAAGAGCAATTAAAAAAAAGTCACTCACTCTTCTGCAATGTCATCATCCTCCTCTCCAGGGTTGAAAGACTCATCTAAAAAGTGAAGTAAGGAGGAGAAGCACCCAATGAAGCCTGCTGATCTCAACACAACATGTACTGCCCACCTCTGTCATACGGACAATCCCATTGGTTGAGTGAGGCCGTCACTCACCGCTCTCGCCCTCTGATTCGTCGCTGTCGTTGCCCTCCTCCCTGATCTTGCCCTCAGCCTTCATCCTCTCCAGGTAGGCGTCATGCTGGTCGTCGTCAGAGTCGCTGTACTCGTCATTTTTACCCTTCATGCCCTGGAAATACACTGCACAGTCAAAAACACACCCACAATGCAACAGCAGACAGCACACTAGTCTTCCTAATGGAGTTGGGAAATGCTCTTCTAGAGGGCTGAATAAAGACATTTCTGGTGTTTTCCAATTACCAATGCCCAAGATGAGAGATGAAAGGACAGTTTCCACCAATTGCTGATTATGTCAAGGGTTACATTTTATGAAAGCTTCATTGGATTCTCAGCCTAACCTCCTCTCCCTTAGGAAATGAACAGTTGTCAAGCAGAAGCGGATGGCTATATTGTAATATCATCTTGGCAACAGGGCTGCACAATATTGACAAAATGATATTGTGATTATTTTGCTGAATATTGCAATTGAAATGTAAGCTGCAATACAGTATACAGATAGATGTTTCTGTTTTTGTTTTTTCAGCAAACAAGAAACATGTTTAACAAAAAACAAATGATCTCAGTTTTTTATCAAAAATGTTTCTTGTTTGTTCTGTTTGAATGCAATGAGGTTTTTCAGATTTTTCTTTTGGTGATTTTGAAATTTGAGTAGTTCATACTGTGATTTTGTTTTCTTCTTTTTTCAAATTTAATTGTGCGGCCACACCTGGAAACCAAAACTCAAACAAGTATTTTTGCCCCCCTCCCACGTGGACGTTTCCACTTCCATACGTCAATATCGCTGTCTGTCAGGGAGGCTCCTATTCAACCAGCAACAGGAGGAAATGGAGAGCAGGCCCATTCATTCTAATTGACCTCCTCTGCTGACCCAGTAACTGTGTATGTGTGTGTATGATGTAGTATATGATTTATATGTAATATGTACATGATGTAGTAAGATAAAACATGTATATGATTTGGTATGTTAAGCCCTTTGAGACCTCACTTGTGATAAAGGGCTACATAAATAAACTTAACCTTGTTACCAATGAAACCAAGGCGGTTCTTTGGCTGTGTTGACGGACAGACTGGGGGCTTGTTTATGTCAACAGACAGCATTATGGATAGGGCAATCAGCACTACCTATATTAGGAAGTCGTCATGATGACAGTTCTGTTGAGTGTTAACGCACACCAATAACCCCTGGGCCATACATTAGTCAGCACAATGCAAACAAAACAAAACAAAAAATAAAAAAATAACACACACCGAGTTATCATATTCACACACTCTTTCACCCCCTTGATCCATGATTAGTTATGAATCACTCAAGATTTATCGGGTCAAACACGGCAATCAACCGACATGTCCAACCAAAATCAAGATTATAGGATGCGCGCCCCGCCGCCATACACACATTCACATACACACACTCTCACACACAAACAGACGCACAACAACACACCATGCAAGCGATAAGCACTCCAAACCAAAAAGATCAAGTGCCCACTCCACACGTGAACGCCCATTACCATACCCACCTTCTTCTACAGGGGTACATGGACAGACACACAGGAGAAGGGCAACAACCATCAATATCTGGGATGGAACACAGTCTGATAAACTGGTATAATATCTTAGTTCACACACTCGGTGGAAACTAAAATGCCAAAGTGTTACCTCTTTGAACCCTCTGTTCTTGATGTTGAGCTTCTTGGCGTTAACGAAGTCAAAGAGTTTGCCGTACTCTTCTCTGAGGAAGCAGAAAGCCAGGGGTTAATTCAGATTCACGAGGTATTGTGGGTGGCAAATGCATCAGGAAAGCTTCTATATGGGATCTTTGTGCTGCATAAATCAGTAAGGGTCACCCACCACACCGGACAGTAACTTTCTGAGACAATAACATTTGAAGGCCTCGCTTATATACAGTCTTCAATTGTTAGGGTCACATATCTCTATGAAAAATGGTTATTAATTATTTTGGCTATACAAATTATTCTTGGCAGGTAATTTTTGTTAGTTTACCAGCTCTTGGCAGGTGAGCCAAAAAAAGTTAATTCCAGACACTGGCTGTATACCAATTTGTATTGCTGATCAAAGATGTATATTATGACAAAGGATACACTGTTAGCTATTGATTTGCAGGATGTATTTGCTTACATGATAAAGCAGAGAAATTACAGATATTGTAGCCATTCCTCCATTTCAGCTGAGCTTAAGTACAGCAACAACTTTAAAGTCAACTAAGCTCATTATCTGGTTGCAGGTACCTCCATACATCAAGTTCGCAATGGAGACTTAAGACATGCACACCAATCACATCAAGTAAAGCTGCTCAGACTAACAGGTGCATATGTGACTGAGTGAGAGGGTGTGTGTGCGTGTGTGTGTGTGCATGGTCCTTACCTCTCGATGCTGCTGAAGGTGTACTGGTTTCCCTGCTTGGTCTCGATCTCGAAGTCGAAGGAGCGTGTGGTGGTGGTGCCTCGGGCGAAGTTCACACAGGAGATCTCCTCGAAGCGCAGGTGCACGGGTGGCTTGTGCACGTAGATGAAGCCCCTCTCCAGGGGGTAGAGGAGGCCGGAGGAGGCTTTGTAGGAGCAGGTGATGCACTGGGCCCCGGAGTGGCTGCAGGAGGAGCAGGAGTTTTATTGGATGTACCCAAATATGTGAGAAATTGTGAGTGAGATCGCATATATGCAAGTTGTGTGAGCGTGTAATGCGATTCTTTATTGAGCCCAATAGGGAGATTCTTTTTTCTCTTGCCCCTCCTCCACAGGTGACAAAGGTCAGAGGTCAGGCTCAGCTACAAAACTTCAGCAGTGCTGTGTCTGCATGTGTTTTGTGTGTGTGTGTGTGTGTGTATTAGGCACAGGTGTGTACCCCTGGAAGTTTCCGGGCACGGTGATCTTGCGGTTGACCAGGGCCTTCATCACCCTGCTGACCATCTCATACAGGGAGCCCGACATGTTCTTACTGAGCTTGCCCTCAAAACGACGCTCCACATCCTCCCTGTTAGACACACACACAAGGAAAGGATAGGTTTACTATCTTTATATTAAACTCTCACGCATCAATGGTGTCTTGATAAGACGGAGTAGACTTGCTGTCATTTATCGCCACACTCACTCGCTCATGTTGAGGGTGAGGCTGATGTCCTCCTCCTTGGAGAAGAGCAGAATGAGGAAGTGGTAACGCGTCTGACCCTGCTTGATCGGAGGATCCAGACTGATCTACAGAGAGAAAGAGGGAGAGAGAGAGACAAAGAGAGAGAGGGGGGAAGGGAGGAGGAAAGAGAAGCCAACAGTGAGAGAGAGAGGAATAAAGAAAAAACCCTCCGGCTGATTTTGTACACCGGCTTAAATTCCGTAGCTTATGTCAACAGTGTCAAACAAAAAGCAAACAAACAAAAAAACACTGACAACCCACTTACCACAAAGAACATCTGCCTCTGGTCCTTGTGCGGCAGCAGGAACAGACGCAGGACAGTAGTGTAGGGAATCTTGTAGTCAAACGTCTTACCATGGAGGTGAAGGAACGTGGGGTAGATACGGATGTCGTATCTGAGGGAAGGAGAGAGAGCAGTGAAGTCAAATTCTTAAGTGAGGTGTGTGATGATGGAGTTGAGCATGGCACTAATACTGTCATGGTTTGGGGTTTGAGTCCCACTGGGGCCTCCCACGCAAAAAATGTATCCTCTCATGGTACTGTGAGCTGCTTTGGATAAAAGCATCCACCAAATATGTAAATTCCTGGGGTATTTTTCTAATTAAAGGGATAATGGGACTTGGGAAATCTGTGGGAGGCTGTGTTTCATGTGTGTGTGTGTGTGTGTTGTTCCTCTACCTTCCTCTGGGTGTGAGACACTGCAGCTCTTTGAAGATACACACAGCGTCTCCTGTGGCCTGGATGACGTCGGCCTTGGACAGCACGTTCTGGGCAAACGCCTGAGGACACACACACACTTTCAGTGCTACTATCCAACACTGGTTAACACAGACAAAAACTCATGCCGCTTTATAGAGAATGAACTAGTTCATCGTTCATAAAACACGTGCAAGTTCCCTTTTATTTAAGCTGAGGCTCCCCCCTGTGGCTGAATGAGAAATGACCACATACTGACTAAAGCCCATCACACGCATAAGACCAGCAAAGAGTAAATATAACCACAAAAGTCAAACTGGGAAGACTGGACATGGGACACTTGTTGGAGTAACTATGACCAGTCAGAACCAGTACAACTAGTTTTCCCACTACAGGTAGTGCTGGGCGACAGAAGCAGATCCTCCATCACAACTGCTTCCAACCAGTTAGGAGCTGCTGAAACCGATGGAACTGGATTTACCTCCACAGGGTCCTGTCCCTCGTCAGCCTGGCCGGGCGGGACGTAGAAGCGGACCTCCATGAGGGAAACCTCGGCGTCGTCGTTCTGGTGGAACTCCAGGGTGACCTCGTTCTTCCCCGTGGCGCACTGGGACACGCTGGACAGCGGGACCTCGAACGCCGTGCTGTCGTTGATGTCAAACGACAACAGAGGCCCTGCAGAGGGACAGAGGGGGGGGAGTGAGCGGGCTGCCAGAGACAGACTGCACTCAAATGTTGAGAGCGATGTGTTTTTTGTTTCTTTTTGTTTTACCAGGTCAGTCAGGTGTCAAGACACTTCCTCTCTAGCTGGGTGCTATCAAACTTCCTCAAGGTTTACAGCACTTGAGAAAATCCATTTTCTACAAATCTTGTCTGTTCTTTATTGAGCAGTCTAAGAAAAGGAAGTAAAAATTCTATCAATGAGGAAAAAAAACTTTAAGACTCTTCACACCTCAGCTGCTAATTTTCACATAACCCCCACAATCATCTTCTCGTTTTCAGAAAGTAGTCCATGTTATTGCCATGAATGTGCCGTGGGACTGTACAGAATATGTACTTGTTTTTAACGTCTTTACAGTAGTTTCTTAAGTCCTTATGTTCGGCAAGGAGATGATGGCTAATGCTGCAGTACCCTATTGGCTCAGGACATTTTGGTTTGTGTGTGTGTGTGTGTGTGTGTTGTTTACCTGAGAATTTGGCTGTTCCCCAGTTCCAGCCCTTGACACACATGTCCTTCTCTGTCAGCTCCACCTTGTAGTTAGCCTTGAAAAACTCTGAGATCTTCTCATAATCCTGAAGGACGAATGGGAGGGAAGAAGGGGAACAGAGAGGAGGGGAGAGACAAGAGAGGGCAGAGAAAGAAAGCGAGAGCAAAGAAAACAGCCAAGGAAAGAAAAGAAATAAAGAGATGTGAGAGGTGGAGTGAAGAGAAAAGAACAAGGGAGAAAAAAACAAAGAAAGGAGAGAAAGGCTAAAAAGTTAGCATGGCAGCAAATGCATTGGTTCAAAGCTTAGCAAAACAAAAAAACACCCTGCCCTCCCCCATAATGAGGGGCCTAATTAATCAAAGCGCAATTATAACCCCGCCAGGCGCTCGGGCCTCTGGGGGACGCCGGAGGTGAATGTAATCCGTCCGCTCTCTCTGTCCTCCTCCCCTCCACGCCGCCGCTGACAATCAGCCTGTTTATTTATCCTGCAGGCCCGATTACAACTGGAAAGGACACACACACTCACACGCACAGGGACAAACATGTGGACACACACACACACACACACACACACACACACACACACACACACACACACACACAGTCCTACACACACATGTGGAAGTGATTGTGGTGTGTGAGTGTGTGTGCATGGGAGGAGAGAATGAGACTCTGTGGGAAACAGAGTTTACGCACCTGGATATCTGCCTGTCCGTGAGGTTATTACAGCCAATTAGAGCCTGGAGAGTGAGCGAGAGTGTGTGTGTGTGTGTGTGCGCGCAAGTTCATCAGTGTATGTTTGTTAGCCTGTATTAAGGCATTGTTTAGATAGGAGGCATGTGTGCACAAATGTGTAAATGTAAGTCGTACATAAAATCTGAGTCTGTGCAGAAGTGGCCTTTGTACCGATGTACGACTCTGTGTGTGTGTTCATTCCCACTGTCCTCATCAGGCCTGTTCTCTATTCCTCATTACCGTTTTGGCAGTTTTGCTGTTGCTTACCTCATTTAATCATAATAAACACCGATCTCCCACTACCCGCCACACACACACACACACACACACAGAGTCTTGCCCAAATTCAACCACCCCCGTCTGTTTTTTATTACTACATTTCCCAACTCCCCACAACTAATTTGTATCTCACCACCCCCCAAAAACCCTTCAACCTCTCATCTGTTAAACCCACACTAGTCTCATCAGCCAGTCAAGCCTTAATACTCTGTTGACCTGTCCCGCATCCATAATGGGACGCTGCGTACATTCGATGCCACACTCTCAATGTAAATAATGACATCTAAGTCCGAAGCCATTACACTCTACACGTGTAACTGACTACATCATATACACATACATGTGATGTACATACATACACACTGCCCTCGCCACAGGGAGGTCAGAGGTCAGCTACAGAACAGAAATCCTGGATCTGGTAGGGGTTCAGTGTCTTGCTCAAGGATACTTCAGCAGGGAGGAAGCGGCCAACCAGGAGGCAAGCTCATCAAAGTGGCTCACAGCTAGCCAGCGGCTAGACCTCCGGCCGACTCCTGGTTACTGACACTGGCTTTGGATAATAAACAATGACATCATGCCCCACGCTCCGGGACAGAGAGGATCCATCTCCAAAAATACACTGATTAACCCCCGGAGACTCGAGAAAGCCACGGACTCCAGGTTGCCCGCCCTTACATGAGCACGCTCAATCCCAGTCATTTACTCGCATGCCGACATTCTCCATATACTCAAGAAAAAAAAAATTGCAGTTTGTGTTTGTTTTTTATCACCCTATTTTATTTTTTTTCCCTGTCTGTCCTCTGAGCCAAATTGTTTCAGCGGATTGATATAAACACTGACTCACATGAGCCGATGATTACAGTGTTTATGGAACACACATGCTAGCACTGGTTTCCCTCATTAATCCCATTAGGAGGTTTGGGGAGAAATGGCTACTCTTTCACATGCTTTTGGTAGAAATGCATACACAGAGTGAACACGCAGACAGACACACACACACACACACACTCTAGTGGTGACCTTTTCGCAAGATGGTAGCGTTTTTCCATGGAAATGTCAGAGACGGGATGGAAGTTGTTTATCAGCAGTCCCCTTGCTTGTATTGCCTCCCTTGTCATAAACATTGCAGTGAACGAGCCAGCGCTCTGTCTCTGTAATATTACACTGCCGCCGTGTTCTCCATGCAGTAAGGTAACAATTATTTCTGAGAAACGCGTAATGAAAAATACAGGCAGGGGATAGTATTTAGAGTGTGTCAAGGTTTCAGGACAGGGAAAATATGGACAGCGTCAGAAAGAAAATGGGAGGCTTGTTCAGTTTTGAGTCATTATAATTCACAGCTTGTTTCTGGGTCCTGAGCATGACAAATGTTTTACTGAGAATGAAAACACAGTACAACACACACACACGCAAGCAAGCATACAAACAAAGGAAAAATCTACATAGACACATGTACAGCTCTGGAAAAAATTAAGAGGCCACCACATATTTGGTGATAAAGAATCTGGGTTACGCCACCAAATATTGATTGTTGAACCCTTCTTAAGTGAAGACACTGCTTTTTTTCTTCTTTTTTTAATGATTTTATGGCTATAACCTTGTTTGGTTTGCATTGTTCAATGTATAATGAGTTTGTGTATTTGTAGTATTTTGACCAGCTATAATTTTCGGCAAATAAATGTTGTGAATGAGAATATTTTTCTTTGAAAATACTAACAAATGTGGTCAATAGCTTATAAAAGAAAATCAAAAGAGATTTCAGAGAGACACATAAACTGAAATTTTGTGATGTGGTCTCTTAATGTTTTCCAGAGCTGAACATAGCACAAGTATTTTCGTACAGACACACACACACACACTGACCGTGTCCCTGAAGCCATCATATTTGTAGACGTGTCCTGTGCTGGTGGCCAGTTTGATGCCGTGACCTAAACACACACGTCTCCACTGGGCCAGGTTGAGCTCGCCCGCTGGGATGTTGTCCACCTTGCCCGTCTTGCTGCTCTTATACACCACATTCTGCTTGCTGAAACGCAGCCGCCCATCGTTCTGCAATGACAGAGGGAACACACACACAGATGAAGAGATGCATAAGGACACACACAGAGTTAGGACTTATTGTAAAATGCTGTGATTTAAAGCCCCCATCCACAATTTGTTAGAGCATGTCACATACAGGGATAATTCACATAGATTTTAGTACAGAAACTCTTGATGAATAAATGTCTTCCAGATCCCACCACAACTTAAAATACACACCCATTGCGCCCCAGTGCTTAAAACAGCACAAATCTACATGAAGCATTTACAGTTTAAAAAATACACTCTCTCCTTGTATCAGTAGTTCACTCAGTTAATTTCAGAATGGAAAAAATGTCTTGTATCCAATAAATCAAGACATAAAAAGCAGGCAGTGAGACGACAGTTCCTAAACAGGGTTCCATGTGATGTGACACATGTCAACATGCATAGAGGGCTTTTGTAAAAACAAATCAATGACTGAATCCCCGTTGTTACGTATAAGTTTAGGGAACAGAGACGTTGTGAAGATACTGACCCAGGAGCCTTTGACCTCCTGGTAAATGTCGTTGAACTCCAGTGTGTCTCCCATCTTGGCCACAGGCGATGACTGATGCTCTACTGACAGGAAGGAAATACATTAGACGTAACCAAATACCTACTTAGATCAGGGATTTAATTGTTCATTATTCTTCTTCTGTATTTTAGGTTGTGGGACATGCAGCAACCATTCATTTTGAATAGGAGATTGCCATTTTCATTCTTTTCCCTGTTTGTTTCTGCTCCTTATCACATTCCTCATAAAAAAGTTTGGTGCTGATGAAAACGTGAAGGTAAGACACTCTGTGACTGAGCCTGCTACCGAAGGATGTGGTGGAGGGTAAACAGACCTAAACTCAATTTGTCCACCTTTTACTTTGTGGACATGAGCGTTTTGTAGGCCGACATAAACTCACTGCAGACATCACAGTAAGCATCATACTACATAAGTTATACGAGGACTGGGTGTTTTGAGATAAAGTAAAACATAAATAAATGCAATTCTGAAAGTTGAATTTATTTTTTGTTTTTACTTTTTGCTTTGGGATTATCACCAGCTGCCGGTCTTATTTGACCAACCCTTTCTTTTACCAGTGTTGTTGTGAGCTAGCTAAGTTAGCTACCAGACAAACTCAGCTGCAGAGGTACACTGACGTTAGCATTACAACTAAAGCCGTGTATCAATCCAGTCTTTATTAGCATGTGAACCAATGTTTCACTGTGAGAGAAACCAGCTACTAACGGTGATGCTCAGCCGGTGTTTCTGAACATAAACGACAGCTAACTTTCGTGCTGCGCCACTAACAATAGCTAAGCTAGCGCTGGGTTGTACTCTACAGGGTGCGCTTGATTTTTAGCACGGCGTGGCACTGTGTCAGAACGAGTCGTTGATTTGCAAGGTTACAAGACGACACAAGCTAAGAACTCCACCCACTCTATACTTAGCGTACCAAAAATCAAGCGCTCATGCAAAGCAAGGCCAGTGTAAAGATTATCAAGTGATGTTCAGAGTTAATTTTGCAAACGAGATAGTTCCAAATAAACCATGAAGGCGAATTCTGCTTTATTTCCCCCGCATTACTTTCAAATATGCGAAACCCGGTTCCTAAATAGAGGATAAAAGACAATTTGAAAACTTCATGCCTTACTGTCAATGTGGCCAGACTTCGCCTGTTTCCCGCGTGTAGCATCAGGAGCTAGCGCGACGTCACAGGAAATAATCTATGTTCTTGTATTTACTTCCGGTTTGGTGAAGAGGTTTTCTTTCTATTATTAAAGGCCCTTGAGAAGTGCATCAACATTCAATGGTTTCGTTCAGATGTAGCTGTGGGTTTTTGTATTTGAAATATTGTTTTGTCCATCCTTTGTTCCCTGTTTAAAAGCAGAAAGTCTCACCGAGTCAGTGCAGGACGGAGCGGGCTGCAGTAACAACCCATCACCACTGGGTGGCGCACCCGACACCCTGTTACAATGTCACAAAACTAAGGAGATACTCAGTTCTATTCTATTCTATTCTAGCCTATTGTCATGTCACTTTACACAAGTGCACAGTTAATAACAAGGGTGCACTCAATAGTAAAAGCGATACAATACAAAATGAAACTGCACAAATGAACATAGTGCAACAGCCTACAATAGCAGGTCGAGTGTAGCCTGCTACTTATTGTAGTAACCAGAATTACGTTTTGCAATAATAACAGTGATAAGTGACTCATTCAAAGTAATTCAGAATAACAGAATCACAGTGGATGTCAATGGAGGAGACCTTTGACAAAGTTTGAACCTGCATGAGACACAAACTGAGTAGGTTTAATCACAAGATACTTTACTGTTGGGACAAAGAATCAGGCCAGTGACCCATTTTGGGTCCTAAGCCATAGTTTAGACAAACCTGGAGGAGCTAAAAATAGGCTATCTAAGTATTTATGGGCATTTTTTACCAATGGACCTTGACAAGCGGTGTAGAGAAGCTCTATTTAATTTCAACTGAATGCTGGAAAAATATCAGCATGAAATACAGAGCTTGTGAATAACAAGATAATCTCCCTGAATCTCTCTCTCCACACACACACACACACACACACACACACACACACACACACACACACACAGAGGCTGGGGCTGGGCTGCATGTTGGCGTGTTGAGTGACAGTTCGAGGTGAGAGAAGGAGATCACGATAATCCCACTGTCAATGAAGCTGAAACCAAAGGAATGACGAGAAGATAATAGAAGAAAGAAAGGTGTTGTGGAACAGGTAAACACTTGTCTCCCTCTTCCTTCTCCAAACACACACACACACACACACACACACACACAGAGTGAGAGAGAGAGGGGAGGGGGAATTATTGTATTGAATAATTGTAATATTCTTATAACAGACTTCTAGATAGAAGTCTATTATAGAATTCCTATCATATTCCCATAGACTGTAGTGTGCCTGTGGTGCTGAATGGTTTATAACCTTCGCACTTTATGGTGTATTTCCTATGGTATTACTATTGGATTTTCTGTGGTATAATTTTCTGAGCTATATAGTGGGCTAGTTCTATGATATTTTAAAGTTGTACTATTTGTATTGTATCCATTTAAAATGTATTTTAGGATTACTATAGCCTACTAGTTCTTTAAGAGAGAGAGAGAAAGAGAGAGAGAGAGAGAGCTCACCAAATTCTTTATTCCTTAATTTGATTATTTAATTCTAGTGAAGTTCAGCCATACAGAAATGAAGAAAGCAGAAAGTCGAAGAAAGAGCAGGAAAACACTTGCCCTCTTTCACACACACAGAGAGAGAGAGAGAGAGAGAGAGAGAGAGAGAGAGAGAGAGAGAGAGAGAGAGAGAGAGAGAGAGAGAGAGAGAGCGAGCATTTCATTCCTTATTCCTTAATTGGATGATTTGATCGCGGCCTGTGATGAACTGACCCGGGCGGACTCTCACCTTATTAAGGGAAGCTGATTCAACATCAAACGGGGAGGATGATGAGGGGAGAGACCAAACACAGAGACTGAAATGAGTTGTGACAAGTCCCGTGGTTCTGCGGCTCTGTCAAGTTTAGCCGATGCGTCAACCCGGTGAATCACCGGCACCGAGGAGGATAACGAAACAGAGAAAGAGGGAAGGAAGGAAAGAGAGGAAGGGATGGGAAGGGGGGGAGGAAAGGGAGGAAAATGAGGAAAAAGAGGAGGAGGAGGAGGTGGAGGAGGAGGAGGAGGAGGAGGAGGTACAAAAGGGCTCCGCCGTCAGTCAGTCTGTCACACAGACCACACGCACCAAGTCAAGTCTGCGGACCGTCAATATTCAGCCTCCATCCTATTACCATTTCCAGTCAAAGGTGATTTTTTTTAAATTATTATCAGTAGATCTATTTATAGAATCGAATCGACATCACCTGCATTTTTTTTCCCTTCATCATTCCACATGTTCTTTGATGGGAGGGAAAGCAGATTCAATTGAGCCGACACATGATGAAAAGTTTGCGATAGTTTTAGAATAAGTGAAGAGGAAACTGCAGTCCACAGGGGAAGAGAGATAACAGCCAGCGGGGCATCACTGCTGCTCTTATTTCATTTCTTTATTTGCTTCATTTGCCTGCGGATGAGCTTCTGAGAGGAGCGCGCACTGAACGGAAATAAAAGGATTTGGGCAAAATGAAAAGGCTTTGCGGAGGTAAGTCCCCGAATCAATGACTTTTTAGGAAGGCTTTGAAATACTTTAAAAACAAAAAAAATGCTTGTTTTATCATCAAACAAGGCAATATCGGCCGTATTCAAAATTATTAGATGCGATTTCTCTGTCTTACTGCTTGGCTTATTTACAGGAGACACGCAGACGCGGGCCTGTAATTATTTAGGGGAATAAATGTTGGAAATATACTGTTTTGTGTGTTTTCCATTTTTTCCCTCACTTTTTAAATCTTAACATTATTCTGTGGTGTGGCTTAATCATGCAGGGAATTGTGGAGCTAAAACTAAATACAAAAAAAGCCATTAAAACTCATCCAAATCATTTTTGTTGCATTGAGCAGAGAAACACAATTGACTCTGAATGGGTCATCTTTTTTGATAGGATTTTGTTTTGCAGAATACATCCCCAAATAATTGAAATTTAGTTGTAAAACCCGTTTCTTAAGATTTTAAAAATTAAAGATTAAGATATAAGTTTGGTAACTCATCAGCAAACTTCAGAGATATTATCTAAAAGACATTATACACAGAAAGTAGAAAGACTACATTTTAAAAAAAAAAAAAAAAAACTGTTTGGGAAGCGTTGTATTTGCTTTAGAGCATGCTTTAAGTATTTTTCAGACTTTCCAAGAAATGTGTGTGTGAGAGAAATGAGAGAGAGAGGGAGAAAAGGAGTGATAGAAAATATGTGTGTGTGTGAGACAGAGAGAGAGAGAGAGAGGGGAGGGGAAGTCTCATTCATTGTAAAAAATGGCAGGGGTTGAGGGGGTCAGAGGCAGCTAAAGCCCCTGTCTAGTTAGCTGTCACCGATATGAGAAAGTACATGATTCACTGATTCACGTTAGTCAGGGTGTGAGAACACACACACACACACACACACACACACACACACACACACACACGCACACACACACACAGCTCCTCATCTCACTGTCTTTCTCAAGCTGTCATGCACTCTCCCTCACACAAACACACACACTCATACACGCACACACACACACACGTACAGACACACACCTGCCCCCTGGGACGACCCTTGCGGCTGCTGTTCCATGTCTATGAAAGGGAGGGGGTGAGAGAGAGAGAGAGAGAGAGAGAGAGAGAGAGGACTGAAGGATGGCTGTGTGACGAAATGATGCGCTGAGCGTTAAAAAACAAAAGATCACCAGGCTCCTCTCTCTCTCTCTCTCCCTCACCCTGTCTCTCTCTCTCTCTCTCTCCCTCGCCCCTGTCCCGTCTAGGTGGTCACATGTGAACGGACCATCGTTCAGAAACTTTGGTGTAACTTCAGCAGAACAACAAATAGAGAGCTGGGTGCAGAGCAAACTGCTGCTCCCTCTGATAGAGCAAACAAATACAGACCCTTCTCTTTCATCACACACACACACACACACACACACACACACACACACACACATATTCTCTCTTAGCTACACGCATACGGGCAAACACATGCACATTCTCTCTCTGTCTTTCACACACACACAGGCACATATACACACATAGACATGCAAACACACACAAAGATACATGCACAGACTTACACACACACACACACACACACACATTTTCTCTCTTTCAGCCACACATGCACATACATACATACCCCTTTTCCGCTCTCTCTCTCTCTCTCTCTCTCTCTTTCCCTCACACACACACACACACACACACACAGACAAGGCAAGTTACTGCTGGGAGGGATGAATTAGTGTCGGTGTGTTTCAGATAAAAAGCGTTAGTGTGTGTTGGACCCAGCGACCAGAACAGAGACACACCAACCGATAGGAGGAAACAAAGAGAGAGAGGGAAAAGAGAGCGGGATGTGGAGAAGGGGAAGAAAAAGTGACCCTTTCACATCTTAGATTCGCTCAGCGCCATCCTCGATTCTTCACGGACTATATATAGGGATGTGAAGAGGATGTGGAGGGGGGGGGGGGGGGGGAGAGAGAGAGAGAGAGAGAGAGAGAGAGGAGAGAGAGAAGAGGAGAAGGGGAGGGAGAGACAGGTAAAAGTAAATAAGAGAGGAGAGAAAGAGAGAGAGAGGAGGAGAGAAACTGGCGGCAGAGGGGTTAATGCAGTGCAGATTCCCGATTGACAGAAGTTAGCAGCACCCAGAGGGAAAGAGAGGGAGAGAGGGAGAGAGAGAGAGAGAGCGCGGGAGAGAGAGAGACAGAGAGAGAGAGAGAGAGGGAGAGAGAGAGAGGGGGAATGATATAAAATGAGTCGGTCACGCTTTGAACAGTTACACATGCTGTTTACATTTTTCCCAAATTAACATGGCCCCTCGCTTCAGCAAACTCTCCCTCACCGTCTCCCTCTCTCTCTCTGTCCTCCACTCCCTCAACCAACTCCTTTCCTCTCTTGCGATTCCTCTCTCCCTCCTCCCCCCCTCCTCCTTTAACTATCTTTCCTCTCTTTCTCTCTCTCTCTCTCTCCCTTTCCTATTTTCCAAAAAGCAGAGACAGAGCAGAGGAATTGAAATTGAGCGGAGGGCTCTTGTCTGTGTTTTCTTTTTTCAGGATATTTATTTTTTAAGAGTAAACCATAGGGGTGGAGATGGGGACTAACGGGCGGTTGGAGAAGGGAGGGAGGGAGGGGGGTGGGGGGCAGAGGTAAATTAAAAACTGAAGTCTGAAAAAAGGGGAAGGAGGGAATGAAAGAGGTAGATGGAAGGAAAGAGTGGAGCCAATTAGTGAAAGGAAGAGAGGGGAAAGGTAATTAGGGAGCGAAAGGAAGGAGACTTTTTAAATGGGAGTCGAGTTTGATGTTTCGAGGAGAACAAGAGAGAGAGAGAGAGAGAGAGAGAGAGAGAGGGGGAGAGAGATGGAGCGACAAAGAAATTGAAACCAAACATGGTGATAAAGCATGGAGCGATTAAAATCATCAGATAAAAAAAGAGGGATAGATAGGGCCTAGTTAGTTGGCTTATAAGGTGAAGAGGGGGGGGGGACAGGGCAAGAAGGAGAATTAAACAAAGGAAAACTCAGATGCTGAGTTTATGAGTAGTGAGAAATGGCTGCACAGAGAGTTTCTGGGTATAAACATAATTTTTATTGCGTTTTTTTAATGTGTCTTTTTATTTCGCCTTTGTTTTTGGGTCATTGATGTTGTTTGGCAACTCCAGTGCGTGTCCAGTGCCAAGAGGATCAATTTGAAATTCAGTATGAACACACTCCAGAAGAGGAAGTCTTAAGGGAGAAGAGATGGGGAAAGTGTGTGTGTGTGTGTGTGAGCGTGCACACTATTTTGTCTGTTTATATGTATTTGTTCAGTGTTGTCTGTGCGTACATGTGATGGATGCTTCGCACATCCTTGATGCATATGTGTGTATAATTTTGTGTGTGTGCGTGCGTGTTTGTGTGTGTGTGTGTGTGTGTGTGTGTGTTGAGTTAGTGAAGGAATGCACATTTGATTGAGTACAGACTGCACATAAATCTGGCCTCTAACTGTACACAGGCACACAACACCGACCCTGACCCCGGCCCGCCTCCCCCTCCTCGCCCCGCCCGCACCCCTAATACATGGCACTGTCCACTCAGGCTCCATCACTATCCGTCAGTGTGTATGTGTGTGTGTGTGTGTGCGTGCGTGCATGTGCGCGTGCGTGTGTGTCCCCATACACAGGTGTGTTTATGTTTAGGCAAAGCGTAACGACACTCTGGAAAAATTGCCACCAGGTACGTTGCAACAGAAGAAAACGATGCAAGAAACAAACAGTTCCTTTGAATCTGGCTCAGATGTGGCCTTTTCTGTCATCGGAGCCTGCAGCGCCGTCTCTGCCACATGTTGGCGAGATGATAACAAAATATGCGAGACATACTGTAAGGGCAAAGGACAGATGCACACTGTAAAAAGTTACACTCTGAAATGAGAAATCCACCATTTCAAAAGAGTGACACCTATTCTTAGAAAATGTATGAAATTGAGACAAATTATGTAATGTTTTAAAGGATAATAGGTAACTATTTTAGGAATATTGAATGATTAACTTCTTTTTTTCTACATTGGATACACAGTATTTTGGACTTGTCACATCTTATGAGTTGTGTGTGGTTAACGTTCCAAAGATTTTTTCTAAATCAGGCTGTGGCATGGAAGCCTTTAAGAAAAATGATGCCAGCTTTTCACTCATCCAATTTTTAAAAAATGGGCTTGGATGGCTAAATTGGGGTTAAATCATGTCAAAATCTTTTAGTGTTTGTTCACCAGAAGCATACCATGGGATATACTGGTCAACTATACCGACCAACAAAATGCTGGGAATGATGAGCATCAGGTTTTGGGCCTGAGCCGGTGTCACGTCTCTTCCACCTCCTTTCTGTTTAAGGTCAGGCTGCTCAAGCGGTTCGAGTCGGGGAGGGCAACCTTTATTTGGCACGAGAACTACTTTTTCCTGGAGTAGACTGAGGAGATTTACTTGCACATGATTTTCCCACAATACCAAATGCTATTTAACTGCTTGTTTAAAACCTCAAACGATGGTGCTTGTTGGGAAAGATGAAACACTAGTCCTCTTGGATGGAAGTGGTACAACACCCGCAAAGACCGGGTCACCAGTTTATAAAAACACTGTCTGGAGTATTAAGTGTCAAGTGTGTTACACGGCTCTTTTGCCCCTAAACATAACCTTGCGGCCCGACATTCAACTCTGAACCCTGACCTGAGGATTTTTATTTTGACCCCATAGGAGCCCAGAACCTCACATTCAGCTCCGTCTTACAGCTGGCAGCCAGACACCAGTGTACCAGATCTGAATTTACATCGGCGAACAAACCATCGATATGAAAAAAACATATGATCTGTTGTGAAGGATTGAGCTCTCCTGCGTGTGTGCGTTTTGCGTTTGTGCGTGCGTTCGTGTATTGGATGCTGCACAACCTTCATGGGTATGTGTGCCAAAAAAGAGATAAAGAGAGGCAGAGGAATACACACACACACACACACACACACACACACAGAGGCAGGTCATGGTCGGCCGTTGTAGGGAACCCCTGTGTTGCTGTAATGCAATCCTCCCACGGAGAATGTTCTGGTTTCAACCCTGCCCTGCGGAGTGTGCTTCCACTGCCAGGTACACACACACAGCCCCAAGCCTCCGGGGCTCGCCCTTGAAGCCGGGATACACGCCGACTATATTGTAGTTACTCAATATAATATTATATAACAAGAACATGGCTCTGGATTTGAGTTATCTCAGTTTACGCCACTCGTACAAAAGAGTAGTTGTTTTTAGCCCCGGAGGAGGATGCTTTTAGACATGTCAGCGCTCAATCAAAACAACAAGAGCCTTTCACGTCTGGCAATCATCTCGGCCCATGTGGCTAGAGACAAAAGGAAACAGTTTGGAACCGATTGGGTCGAATTTTGCCAAAGGAGAATTTTCTTTCTCCGTTCCAGACTCCTCGTTTTTTTTTTGGTACCTGTTTATTCCTTCCGAATGCGGCCCTTACGCTCAAAAAGAGTGTGTCCTTTCTTTCGGGGCTGTTCACACGCAGAGTCGACGATGTCGGGTTGATTTCGGGGTGTTTTGATGCTAATGGGGGATGTTCGGTGGGAGGGACCCGCGGCTTGATGAGCTCCAAATGTTCCGGCGTCGCTGAAAGACACTTATTGCTTCTGACAGGTGATGAGGCTTTTGCGGTCGGAGGAGATCGGAGGAGGCTTGGCTGTTTTGGAAGCCGACGGGGTTGTCCTAGTTGACTGATTTCAAGGTGTGTGTGGGAGTTGCCTGGGTCCGACCGCAGTGTTTGAGCAAAGCGTCTGGGAAGCTGCTTTGATGTAGCCGACAACTCGGGGTCAACTGGTAGTGTAAGCATTACCAGTAATGAGGAGGCTGCTTTCCTTCTGCCCGGACCACATCGCCCCCTTTTTGAATCGAGCAAACCGGGGTCATGTTTGTTGACAGTGTTTGGCAATGCCACCCTCATGACAGGCATTTTCAACAACAAAATTACCCACCAGTTAGTCATTAAAAGTCCCTGAGCTGAATACAATTACAAGTGACAGATCCAATCCCTCATTTCTCTCTCCCCTACAGCGAGGCTGAGCTTGCTTGGCTAGTTTGGGAGCAGGGTTGGCTGGGTTACTTTTAAAATGTATTTTATAACAGTTATAACAGTTACCTAAAATTGTAGTTTAATATTAACCAGGGGATTATGTTAAGCTCAAACTCAGTAATATATTCTGATAACTTTCAGTTACTTTCAGATTACTTTGCCATATTTGAGGTAACAGTGCAGATGAGAAAAAGTAAAAAAAATTCAAAGTTCAGCATATTTATTTCAGGTTTACATACAAACACAAATTTTCTTTTGTGCCCCATTTTATAAAGACGTAACACCTGCCGCTAGTTAAACAGCTTTCTGAGTTTCTCGTTTTCACTTTAAAGGTATTCCTCTAATTTTTCTCAAGTATCTCTTATCAGAATACATTCTTTTAAGGTAACATAACAATCAATTTTTTTTGTTTGTATTTAGTATACGTAACACCATGACAAGTATCCGTTTCCACCCAACCCTGTTTGGGAGTGCTTGCTGATATCTGCGTCAAGTGTAAGTTGCGGTTGAGTCAGAGGAAGTAGGTGTTGACTGTTTTAGGTCCCGACTTGTTTGCTTAGCACCGCTGAGAACGTGTTGAGGGTGAATGTTTTGCAAGGTGTTTAAGCGCTCCAGAGTCTCTTACTGCCCCTGGGGGGGCTCTCCATGATGGAGGGATGAAAGAGAGAGAAAAAAGGAGCGATAGAGCGAGGGGAGGACAGCTAATCGGGGTTAATAGGCTGCTGTTATTTTGACCCGAGGCGAAACAGAGATAAGAGGAAAGGGGAGGAGGAAAAAGGGGGGAGGAGTGAATAGACTTTAAACAGAGAAACAGATGAGAGAAAAGAAAAAAATATGTGATGGGAAAGAAAGGGAAAGATGACGGGAGAGTAATCTAAGTGACTAGTTTCAGAGAAGAAAGGGATTGAATTAGTGAAGCGATGGGAGGCCCGAGGAGGTGAGACAACCAGAGAAAGACAGAGCGAGGAGGAAAGAGAAAGCTGACAGGATCACACATTGTGCAATACATATTTCACACCTGTTGAACAGCAGCATGTTTTGCCCATAATTACAAGCATGAATCACAGCCTACTGTCTGGATGTCAGGAGGGAGGAGGGGGGCTAGATAGATGGGAGAGGATGTAAAAGGATGATGGAGAGCAGAGATGACTAAGGGAAGGGAGAGGGAGGCAAGGTGGGAGGAAAGAGGTGTGTTGTGTTTGAGTGAGGGATTGAGGAAGTGAGAGTAAAATACCAAGTGTGAGAGAGGGAGAGAGGTTGGGACAAAGAGAATGCAGGAGGTGTGTGTGTGTGTGTGTGTGTGTGTGTGTGTGTGTGTGTGTGTGATAGAAAGCGACCAGGAGGAACACGCATGAGATGAAGAGAAGTGGATGGACATGAAGTTCCTTAATGTCGAAAACCACCTTTCAGCTCCAATTTTCTCTGTTTGAAACCAGAGAGGAAGGCACTAAAAGGGTTCCAGTGTTACCCCCCCCCACCCAAACCCCTACCAACACACACACACACACACACACACACACACACACACACACACACACAAACACACACAAACACAAATGCACTGTATATTCTTACTGCAGTATGACTACACATATGTAATTATGGGTACAAACATTCTCACAAACACTCACACAGTAACTTAAAACACCTATACAAGCACTCCCAAACCTAAACAAGAACTCGATGACATGCATTCATACACACACCCACACACACAACTGACACAAACACACACATTAATGTTTATGATTGTAAAGAAAGCCACATGTCTTTGTATTTCAGGATATCGGTTAGGAATGAACGTGTGTGTGTTTGTGTGTGTGACATGCGTATATGCATATGAAAGAGAAGTATATGAAAGAAAGAAAGAAAGAAAGAAAGAACAAAAGAAAAGAACGAAAGAAAGAAAGAGTGACATGCACACACGTGTGTGTTTAATGTTTGCCTGACAGAGTGGTGGATTGAACATAGGAGCCATTTGTCTGACTGTCTGAGGCTATTAAGGGAGGTTTTATTTGAAGCCAGAGTAAACCTACGACAGCCAGAAACCTCTAAAATTAGATCTGAAACGGAAAAAGCTTTATTGGCAGTGTCAGATGACTCTGATCTAGCAATATGTAAACAGACAAGGCCATCGCCATAGAGACAAAGAAATAAACCGGAATATTGTAAAAAAAAATCCTATAAACAGTGTGATGGCGCGCTTATTGCAGCAAAGGTTGGAAACTGTAGCCGTAGGTGATTTTGTCCTTTCAACTCCCAGTATAATGTCCTATCATCATCAAATCTATTAAAAACACAGCATCCAAGTTAAATAATCACAAAATGTCTGAGAAAATAATTTCCCGAGATAAATTTCACCTCGTTGTTATGATTACACGAATACCTCTGCAGTGTGTTAATTATCGTTTGGACACCCGAGCTCTGAATGTCATTAAAGACACATCTCGCACTGTCTGTCTGCTGTTTTTAATCAAACTCGTGTATTTGCTCTCTCCACAGTCCATCAAAACCAGCTCGTCTTGCTATTGGTTGCCGCCGTGGTGACGGCCCTGGACCCGTCCCACAACCTGGCCAATGAGAGGACTTCTATCGAGCGGACGTATGAGCTGACCAAATACCTGGAGCACCAGCTCAAGGAAATCAAAGACACATATGTGAGTAAAAGTTGTTTTGATGGAGACACTGTGAGTGCTAACTTTTTATGACACCACTTGGTGATTTGATCAAAACTACCAGTAAGAAAAACATCCATTTCCTCTTCAATTCAGACAGATATATTTCATAACTTACCCTCCACCACCATCAGTATGGCATCATTTTGGTACATAGTGGATTTGACTCTTCTATATATATTTTTGTATTTCTCCTTTATTTAGCCAGGAAGTTCCCACTGAGATACAATTTATTTTCTTCCAGGGAATCCTGGTTAAGATGATGCTAAAAAGTTAAAAGTTTCACATAAAACAATTTCTCACGTAAACAAAGACTACACAAAAAAACATCACAATAGACCAAAAAATTGATGGGAAAAAATTGCAAGCATAAAATCTCAGAGAATGATACATAAATGGTGAAGATCATAAGCCTAGATATCTCATAAAGTTTTTGAGCATGACTCTTTCCCAGCAAACATTTGATGTTGAACAGATGTTGATGTGATGGTCTGCATCAACCAACCAACAACCAACAACTGTGTAAATATAGCGCTAAAATGAAAGTTGAGACAATGTTTGTAGTTATAGCTGCTACCTGCATTGTTTTGTGAAATCGGGGCCGAAATATCTTTCTGATATCAGTTCAAAACAGTTTCCAGAGCTGTTTTTAATATGAATTCTTACATGCTGGCGAGCCATAATTTCATACTTTGCTCGTTTGGATTGACGCTGACCTTGGCTGCTGCCAGCACTTTGCCATCTGTGAAATGCTTGCTGGGATGTTAACATGGCTGCCATTTAATCTGGTGACACTATAAAGCAAACTTAAATCCTTTCATCCTCTCTTGTCGTTTTTGTGTCTGCAGTTGTCCTACCTGGGCCCTCCATTCAACGAGAAGGACTTCTCCCCCCCTCGTCCCAACAGCACGGCCCTCTCCCTGCCCAGCGCCGCCACCCGCCTGGAGCTGTGGCGCGGCCTGGAGAACCGCGCCCGGCTGGCCCAGAACCAGCGGGCCTACTCCGTCCTGCTGGCGGCCGTCAGGGAGCTGGCCCGCTCCACGCTCTGCCCCTACCTCCAGACCTCCCTGCTGCACTTCTGCACGGGCCTGGACGGCCTGCTGGGCTCCATATCCGGCCTCATGACCACCCTCGGTTACGCGCTCCCTCCTCCTTCGGCGAACACGGGCAGCAGTGGCGGCGAGCTGCTGCCTCGTAAGGAGGCGGGGGCCGACGGCGGGCGCAGCGGGCCGGCCCCGCTGATGAGCCAGAGTCTGTACAAGGCCAGAGCCGGGACGAGGGCCGAGTCCGGTCAGCGGGACAACCAGAGGAGAAGTGGCACGAGGGTCGTCCGGGGAGAGAGGGAGGACGGCGCCAGGAGGGAGACGATGGACAAAAAGAGGGGGAAAGAAGGGAGGAGAGCAGAGGCGGCCGGCGCCGGCGGGAGGAGCGGCGGATCGAGGGAGAAGGGAAGAGGAGAGAGAGGGAGGAGAGGGAGGAGGGGAGAGCCGGAGAGCTGGAGATGGGGCGAAGAAGAGAGATTAGGGGAGGAGGAGGAGGAGGAGGAGCTGGAGAGAGAGGGAGGGACGGAGAGGTGGGGGGGGGGGAGAAGGCTGCTGAGCGTCATGGAGGATGAAGAGGAACCCACAGTCAGCGAGTCTTCATCCAGCATCCAAACCAACAACAACAACAACAACAACAACAACAATCAATACAGCTACAACCTCGACCTCCTCTCCCAACACCAAGACGCACCCAGAGAGGAAGACGCCGTCAACGCAGAGAGGGGGAGAGGGTATTTGGCGGAGGAGGAGAGAGAATCTACCTCCCTGCTCTCCTCCTCTTCCTCCATCCGCTCCCCTCGCTCCCTGCTCTCCCCCACCCTCCACCCTCCCCCCCTCTCCACCCTCTCCCTCCTCTACCCGTTCGGAGTGGGCGAGGAGCACACCCTCCTCCCGCAGCCTGTCCCTATTTCTTTACGGAGGGGTCCCGCCCTTCTCTCGCCCCCGCTGTCCCCGCTCCTCTCCTCCCTCTCCTCCTCCTCCTCCTCCTCCTCCTCTCCGCTCCTGTCGGTGCGGCCGACGCTGAACGACTTCTCGAGGAAAGTGGAGGGGTTTTGGATTTTGCGAGAGCTGCAGAGTTGGCTGTGGCGGTCGGCTAAGGACTTCAACCGCCTCAAGAAGAGACTCCGAGGCTGAGGGAGCGAGGAGGCGCTGAGGCGGGGCTGGACACACACACACACACATACGAAAAAAAAACATGCAGTATATCAAAAATATATTATGTGCACAGCCTCTGAGTGGACTGGATGTGCATCTGTATGGAAAAAGACTGAGAGATTTTACAGACCTTTGCTCACATTGGCTAAGCACACACACACACACACATTTCAGACTACAGACACACACACACACACACACACGTACATATAAACACATTCATTCTTACATATTCATTCATACCGTATTGCTCTGCAGTGGAATAAGTGAATGAAGGACTATCTGGCAGGTCACCAGCAGTGCTAATGGAATATAACACACACAAAGCCAACGCATTACCAGCACTGCCACCCAACTAATGCACATAGCAGCTCATTGAGCAAGAGACACTGAGACTGGGCTGAGTTACCGGACTTCACGGCTCATAGATCAACTGAAATACCACTGTAGGTGGCTAGACACACACACACACACACACACACACAGACTGACTGACAGGCAGATAGATAGACAGTGCAGCTATTGAGTGAAAAGCTGATTCAGTGACCCCAGATGTGTGAATCAGCAAACATTCATTTTCTCTGAGGGAAGAAGGGGAAGGTTATGAATGGGCGAAAGACAAAGGCAGGGTGAGGGAGAGGGGGAAATGGCCACAGGGATGGAGAGGGCACAGAAAAGGAGAGGAAGAGGCGAAAAAAGGAGAGGAAGAGGGGAGGAGGTGTGAGTCAGCGGATGAGCGCTGGAAAGAGCGGGTACAGAGAGGAGTATTGCTGAGTAATCAGAAATCCGTCGGTCAGTTACAGTAACACTACAACAGCGCTACACATAGCATCCGGACAGAGAGACGGTCAAACACGCACAAACGCACGCACACACACACACACACAGACACACACACACGCAACTACAGTGGTACGCAGTTGCGCCTTGACGTACCATTCATTTCTATGCTGCTTTTGATTCAACGCTCACTGATTTGTAACACTTTTTATTTTTTCACTCCAGAGTAAGTAATACTAAGCACTATCTGTAGATGTTTTAGGATAGAATCAGTGTCCCAGGAAAATATCTAAATTTTTCCTGTTTTTGAGTTTTTATGTTTAAGTCACTTTATCTCTTTTAAACTCTTAAACTCAAAAACACAAAAATAAGAGATATTGAGGTGAAATTGTCATGCCTGAAATTGTCGTCCATGTGTAGAGCAACTTTCATTGCAGATTTCATCTAATCGGTGTCAAAGTGCTTTAAAATGACAGAAATTTGGTGATATCAATGGCAAAATGCACCATTTTTTCCCCCAGGCAACTTACGGATGCCTCAATTTCTTTTGCAATTAAATCTGTTGCTATTGTCTTTTCCATGTGCCTCAGACAGGGCGTATAAAGGTTATGGATCATATCTCTATAATATTTATTGAACGAGATGTTTATTTATTTTTTTTCCAATGTGAAAATACTGTACCATAACACAAGAAGAGAATAAATACGAGCTTTTGTACTGAGTGTACGGTGTTATTGGTCATTTGGGGAGAGGTCGGGAGGAGAGACCGAAAGAATGTATTTGGGATTTTTGTTTGCATCGGTTTGGTTTTATAGGGATGGTTTCGGGTGATTGGCACGGGGGGAGAAGAGTTTGGGGTCGGGGCATTTCTGGAAACAAAGGCCGACTCACATTCATCACGAAAATAGAAAGAGGGAGGCGGGGTATGAGAGAGTTTTTATTTGTCTGTCCGGGGCGAAAATTTACGATCTCGCTTTTTCTTTCATCTCACTCTTCCCAACCGTCCCTCCTCCCTCCCTCCGTCCCACTTTCTGTTCCGATCCCACTATCTCACGAAGCTCCTCTTCCCCAAAACATCCCTCTGACCTGTGACAATGAGGGATTTACATTGGCACAAACAGGCACAGGTACAAACACACCCTTCATAATCCCACTAACTGCCTGGCTCCCTTGTTGTGTCTGTGTTTAAAAGCCTCCGCAACCTTTTCTGTCTCTGTCTCCAATCAGTTTTGCATTTCTCTTCTTTTCTACCTCTTTCTCACCTGTTAACTTTTTCTCTCTCATCTTTCTTTGTTTTTTTTTTTTGTGGTTCGGCTCTATTTTTCTCATCTCTCTTTCTCCCCCACGCTCTCTGGCTCCCTCTCCTTGCCTCGGGCCAGATATTAAGGGATCAATGAGAATCTCTCTTCCATCACCTCCGAGGTACACACCTGCACACAACCACACACACACACACACCCACGCACTTGCAAACAAGTGCGCACATGCACTCGAACCTCAAAAGGTCTGGCATCGGCTGAGCAGGAAGTGACTTATGTGATGTGACATGGTCACACTGACACTCATGACTGAGACGCAGAGTGTGGGGGAAAGGGTTAACGCCGAGATAGGGTTATACACACTCAGACGCCACACACACATACGTATACACACACGAGACGCTGTGTGTTTTTCACATTCGGTAAGCGACGACAGAGGGCCACCAGTAGTTAACAAAGACAGCTTTGTATACTCTGTGTGTGTGTGTGTGTGTGTGTGAGTGTTGTTGTTTGCCCATGTGGGCTTGCAGGCACAGCACGTGTGTGAGTCATTATCTCTGTATGTGTCAGAACTTCGTTGGAATGAGGCTTGTCATGCATAACTATCTTACGCCCATCACTTACTGTTGACTCTCTCTCTCTCTCTCTGTCAGGGAAGCAAAGACAAATTGCTGTAACTGATACGTAAAAGGACAACTAAGTCCTATGAGGATGACTCAGCTGGTGAGTCCATATATATGAATAGATGCCTATTAGTGACAAGGTTTTGACATTATTGGCTTGTTCAGTCTATCAGGAAGGTGCTGAGAGAAAAAAAGCTGTGCTGCTCTCCCCTAAACCCTTACAGGCCTGTCTGTGTGATTGGCAGCCTGTGATCTAATATAAGAGTTATGGCCTACAGAGGAGTTGATGTACGGGCCATCTTGAACTTTTATTTGCTCTTAGAGAGGACTTTACTTAGCGGCAGCTCCGCTCCTTTTTCTATTTCCTTCGTCTCAACGCCCCCTCCTTGCCTTAAAGGAATACAGCGAGTTTTAGAAAGATTCGCCGCCCGTTGGTTGACTTACCCGTTATGAGAACATAGACACCAAAATCCTGTGTCCTCGGTAGATGATTTGCTCTGGTGCTCCATGCTAAAACTTTAGCATACACCATCTAAAGTGAGAAAATTTAATATTTTTGGAAATATCAAAGACTACTTTCCCTGTTTATGTAAGAAAGGTGGGTGATAGGAGACTGTGTACAACTAAAGATCACTGCGCAGTGGATGAATATGTGGTTGGTCACCTGAAATAGTTCCAACAAGAGCTTTAAAAACTCCACCTGTTAACACCAAAGTTCTGTGGTAGCACAGTGTTGTTGTAACTATGAGAATCGCTAAACAGAATATTTAATTCATGCGTTGACTGAGAAAAATCAACAAGCTAATTCCTGGTATATGGATGTACACATAATAGAATTAAAAGTAGGCCTACTAACAATATTTTATTACTAAAAGGTCAGTCATCCTGCTCATAATGCTAGTCGCCTCGGTAACACTCTGCATAGTGTGTGCTAAAGAGTTATCATGGAGCAACATAGCGAATTATCCACCAGGGACACATGGATGGTTTCGGTGTCTGTGTTCTCATCACTTAACGGGGAGGCTGACCAACGAGCCGCTCTCCCATAACTCTGTGTATTCCTTTAAGATGCACAGATGCGCCTGTCGAGTCATTCTCTGGCCTCCTCCCCTCTGTCTCTCTTTCTTCTCTCTCTCCTTTTTCGTCACACTCGTCTCCCAATCTTTTTTCCATATGTCCCCCTGCCCTTCTTTGCTCCGTCCATCCGTATGCCATTCTGCCTCACTGCACGAGAAGCTCTTTCGTGTCATTTCGTGCATTTTGTGCCACTTTTTGCTTAATTTTCACCCCATGAGTCCCCCCCTTTTTTCTGCTACAATCAAACCCTTTCACGCTTTCCTCAAATTCCCTCGGCCACCCCCGCATTCTCTCCCTCTTTTTCCATCTGTCTATCTCTCCCTTTCTCTCTCTCTCCTCTTCCCTCGTTCCCTCTCTGTTCTGCTCACCTGCAGCACATAAAAATTCCTCTTTTCTTTCTCCAGAGAATTGTTGAGTCGCTCAGGGATTTACTGCATTCCTCCATGCTTTCTCTCCCTCTCTCTCTCTCTGTATCTGTCTCCCCCCGTTCCTCTCTGTTTTTGGCAGCACTACACAGCATTTGATCTGGCCTATCCTCTCCTTTGTCCATTTAACACGTTTATATCCCCCTTTAAGTCTCTTTTTTCTTTCGCTCCATCCCTCCCTCTCTTTATAATAACACATACTAATCCCATACCTGTCTCCGATCCTCTCGTTTGCACGGCCCCACCCTTATTTCTTTTTACCCCATAGCACCCACCATACCTGCCCCACCTCGCCCCCCCCCCTCCTGCTGGGTCCCTGCCATGCGATGGAACGTCCCGCCTCCGCTGACTTAGCTGGAGGGCGCTGGGTTGGGCTGAACCTTCTCACCACCGTTTTCGGGGGGGTGGTGTGTGTGTGTGTGTCTGTGTGTGTGTGTGTGTGGAGGCGGCGGGGGGGGGGGGGGGGCTCCAGGGCCCGGGGCCTGGGATGAGGTTGATTTATGAGTTAATCAATTGGTCGTCCGTGTGAGCGAGCACACCGCAGAGGTGTGTGAGTGCTTTCATCTGGCTGTCTGTGCTTGTTGACTTTGACTTAGTCCCTTAGGAAAACACTGTGCGCTGTCATTCTCCATGTTGCTCGACTCCTCAACATGTTTTCAAAAGCGATTAGGGGAGAAAATGGGGTTTGGTGTTGATTCATCTGATGTTTGAACGGCTTGTGTGTGTGTGTGTGTGTGTACATGTGTGTGATCCTTTGCAAAGCGCAGACTGTGTGTGTGTTTTTTTTGTGTTTATGTCTTGCTGTGTTTATGTGAAGATTTTCTTTCTCTGCGTTCCTCTCCTTTTCTTCTCTCTCTTTCTCTATCTGTGTCTCTGTCTCTGTTCTTGTGTTTTTCTGTGCTGCCTGCGTTTACACTGCATTTAGTGTGTGTGTGTGTGTGTGTGTGGTGAGAGACTGATAAAAAGAGAGAACAAGAGAGAGCTACTTTGAAGGAGCGCTACAGAGAGAGAGGGAGAGAGAGCAGAGTCAGATGACAGACAGATGATAGAGGAGATGTTTGATGGCATCTAATAAGTCTGACAACTGACAAGCATCCTGGCAGAGGCTCAGACGCACAAATGCAAAACAGAGGGGGAAGGAGGGGGAGAGCGAGCGATAGTGAAATGGAGCGAGGTAAATACACACATCCAAAAAAACAGGGTATATCCGAACACCTTTGTTCCCCGTGCCAAGCTATCCCGAGGTGATTCTCAACCACTAGCCAGGAACTTCCCTCTGCACATTTGTTTTGCTCATTTTATGACAATCACATCCCTCTGCATCCCTCGTAACATTTCATTTATGATTAATGATTGCAGTTGGGAGTGTGTGAGTTTTTTCTTTTCTTTTCCTTGAGGCCTTGGGTGGGAGTCAATGAGGCGTTTTACATGTTGGTGTGTCGCGGTCTGCGTTACATGTTTGACGTGTCACGGTTTGTTAAAGTCTAAAACGCCTGCTTTGGACCAGCTGTCCACCCACACTGCTGGAGCTGGAGGAAGACTTATAGAGTGCTTTCTCCCTCTCTCTCTCTTTCTCTCTTGCACCCCCATCCCTCCCTGTGTCCTGAAGATGGGAGAATGGTGCGAAAGGTAAATAGAAAGCTTTTAGTCTGTCTGTGGGACACGTGAAGACAGGAGGTTATGGAAGAGCTGCAGACTCCCTCACCGGTGCCCGCTCTCCATCGCAACACACACACACACACACACATACACACACACGGATACGCAAAGAAATGCATAAACAGTCCACCTTATTCTTACATCCCTATAAATGCTACCATCTCACACACACGCACAGGCAAACACGCACCTGCACAGACACACACATTTATTCAAACACATATGTATGTGTGTGTGTTTTTTCTTTTGCTTTCTTTAATACTCACAAACGCTGGACTATTTTTTTTTTTTATCCCACACAGTGCACTATTTCAAGAAAGTAGGAAAGGCAGAACCAAATATTTTCCCATTCCACCCCTGGAAAGTACATAGGGCATATCTTTTTACGGTCCTCTTCAAACCCCATGGTGATATGATGCGATTTCTTCATTCCGTCGCGCTGTCTGAGTTTTCTTTTCTTTAATTCCCTTTTGGTTTTTCACCATTTGAACACATTTAGACAAGACCGGACCAAAACAAACTGAAACAGGCATGCTTGTGTCTGCCTGGGAGGAAGCACAGGGATGAGAGAGAAAGAGAGAAAGAGAAAAAGAGAGAGAGAGAAAGACACTGGATTCAACCTTTTCTCTTCCTGACCAGACAGCTGAAGGAGCCTGAGTGGTTTTGATCCACATCCTACTTCTGACACCAATGTGATGTTTGGCAGACAGAGATTTGAACTCCTCAAGGCATCCCAAACCTGCAACATCACCACACCAATAAATACAAATATTCCACTTTATTGTGAACTAGGCAGAGGAGGGATTGCAACAATTTGTGACCGGGCTGACTTTTCTTTTCTCTTTCTTTCTCTCTCTCTCTCTCTGCTGACATTTTGAATGCAGAAAGTTCTTACATATTGAATGTTTAATAAAAAAAAAAAAAAAATCATCTCACATCTGCCATGCAATCCAAGTATTTACTGCTAGGAGCAAGGATATTTAAGGGTAACCAGAACAAGTTGTTTTGAATAAATTTGTGCTTTCATGTTCAGTTTGCTTGGTAGATGGAACAAAGATCAGTTTAGCCTTGGGTCCACAAGCTTTCAGATGGTTCTGTGTGACAGTCAAAGATAATCCCCCAGCAAAGAGTTTGGTGGGAGCTGAAATAACGAGTGACGAGAATTCGATTTTGCGCAACGTGCCCCGGCTTGATTGACACATTCTACAATCAAATCAAAGTGCTGACAGCTGGGACTGATTTCCCACAACTGTTGTGGTTTAGGGACAGAGAGCTGAACGAATGCGGAAGAAAAATACAGAGACAGACAGTCAAATAGAGACAGAACTTGAAAAAAGGGGAAAGAATGGGAACATTTTTTTTCTTGACGTCACCAAAGTTTATTATTATTTGTTGTCTCTCAGACTAGCTGTTGTCATTTTGATGAGGCAGGCTGACTGAAAAGTAGGAAATTGTTTCATACCACAAGGATCCCAAGATATAGTTGTTACATACAATACTACAGTTACACAGATAAACTCAATGTCAATTAAGCTATTTGTTGCGTCTGCACTGTGTTGTATCCCCAAATGAATTACACTGAATGCTAATTAGTAGGGATGCAAAACAGTGGCTTCAAAATGAGGATGGAAGCTGTGACATCCACTGAAAGTAGCTGTTCTGAGCAGCCAATGCTCTCATAAATACCTGACAGAAGCTTAAATTGTTTTATTTCAGAGGGATTTTTAGGGGCATTTGGGTACTTTTATTTTATTAAGTACTTTTTCATTGCATGTTGGCAAATAAACACTCAGTTTGGACCACTAACATTCGTTTCAGCTTCTTTCCCACTGCTGGAAACTGGCAGCAGGCCTCACAGAAGAGGATGGTGCCGTTTTCCCCTCTGTGTCCCCACAGTTCATCTTCCACCCCTTCAATGTTGCATTTTTTACAATATTGGTTTTCTTTTTTGTTGCTGCAGTGGTTTGTGTGGATTCTGCATTTTCTTCTACTGCTCGCTGTGTGGTGCCAATATTTCCTGCTGCTTCAGGCTGTGTACTCGCTGTGTTCCCCTGGACAAGGCTCCCTCAAACACCTACCACAGGGGACAGCAGCTACATTCCCTTATGAATGTTTGACAGCTCAATGACAAAACTATTAACAGGGTGAAATGCAAAAATAGGAACTCCTATTTACTCCTCCTAGTCATTTTTATTTTCACAGGCATTTTATGAACATCCAAGGGCATTTTTGCCCCAAGTCGCTGTTAATTTCTGCTCCTGATTACGAGTGGAGTGCACATGACCAACCCAACAAAGTGGTAAATATGACTGGGAAAGCTAGAGAAAGGCCCAGTTGCCAAGATGTGACATTTAGGGGATGTAGAGCATGTAAGTCATGTCAATAAATATGGTAATGAAGATGTAATTCATTACTAGATGTTATCGTTGGCATCCCATGTAGGGTATTGTTGTATGTTTCTAGTTTCACTCTTTATTTCATTTTAGCTGTCACGCATTTTTGCTTTTAATAGATTAAGACTATTGCCAACATGGATTTTCTCCATTTCACTCTGCCACCGCAGCACAAAGCAGCCCTGTGCCGCTTGATTCCTAAAGTTAAACATCAGCCACCAAGAAAACTGCTTTTGTCATGGTGTCCAAGTTATTATTATTTTTGACCAAAAGCATCTGAATGCCTGACAAGTTGCATTTATGTGTTTCAATCTTGGAAGTAGGAGCTTACGAGGAGCGTTTGAAGCAGCATTTCTCTCACACACGATTCCAATCGGGGTCAGAGGTTACAGTTCAACCAATCACAGTTGATTTGAACCCAGCGATGAGGTCATAACTCGCTTGAATCCTGAATTTGTTGTGTCCTCTCAAGGCGCCCTCTAAGTCACAACATTTCTATGGAGAAAGTTAAGTTCTTGAGTTGACAGTAATTTTTTCCCTCTGCTACATTTCCAAAAGAAGAACAGCAGAGAGAGCAGGGAATCCAAGAGAGACTGTAAATTGAGGAAAGCGATGAGTGTAAAGAATGGCGAGAAAGGGATTCAGGGTTAAACATTATAAGGAGGACAAAAACGTATTTACTTGAACTGCATGGGGCCCATCTTTCCCTCTGCCTCTGTAAAGCTCCTGGTGGAGTTTCATTAAAGCATGCTTTTAAGTTAATGCACGATCTTATCAAGCATCTCCACTTAGCTTAGCTCCTCGCTCGCCCTGCCCGCCCGCTCGCCTGTGTCCACATTTCTCTCCGCCTCTCTTGCTCCATTTGTTATCACTTCTAATCTCCCTCTTCCTTTCGCTGTCTCCCACTGCCTCTCTCCCTCCTGACGCTCTCTTTTTTCAGTCCCCCCACGCTGACTTTTCCCTCTCGCCACCCGCCCCTCCTCCTCGGCATTCTTGAGCCATCTCTCCCTCAACCCCCTCCCCTCTTCCCAACACACCTTTTCTTTCTCTCGCTCTCTCTCTCTCTCCGTTGTTCTCTCTATGATTTACTCAGCCTGCTTCAAGGCACTCATTACCTACTTGAAGCTATAGAGTGCCTCAGCCTTAAAAGGCAGAAACAGAAGAAGGGCGAGTGGAGAGGGGCAACACTCGGGGCCTGAGACGCCAAGTGGACCTCCACCATTCTCTACTCCTCCGCTCCGCCATCTCTCCACCCTCCCTCGCTCCATCTTTTGTTTGGCCTTTCACTCCCATCCCTCTGTCAACAGTTTGTGTTACACACCGGTAGCCTTCCCCTAAACTCCTTGTCTCTTTCTCCCTCGTTCACTTTTTTTTTCTCCCTGGCTCATCCATCATGCGCTGTCGCCGGCGGTTGTGGCGCTGTCGTGTAATTATCTCATATTTATGCGAATATGCTTGTCCTGTATTGGCGTTGGCTCGGTTATATGCGTACTCAGGGTTCTTTTGCCTCTGTGCCCGCGGCTTGAAGAGCTTCGTGTCATAATTCAACCCAGAGGGAGGCATTTGATTGGCCCACAGGCCCAACGGCACTGTGGGATCTCTTTGATTTTACGCCGCTGTCAGTGATGGCTGTCACTCTCAGACAGTGGGAGTCCCCATGGAAAAACAATGAATGCGCTAATTACTTTTAGGCACCTACTTGCCTCACACAGTCACAAACACTTTGAGTACATACCTCAAAGTGTTTGTTACAGTACTACTGATGCATACAGTTTCAATTTGGGTAGCCACAGTGGGAGTCTAACCCATAACCACAGCACTGTTGGTGCCATGCTCTACCCACTGAACTACACAGGACCACAGAGCAGAAGCGTGCAGACCTGTGGCAGGGAGGGAAATCACTCCCTACACTTTATGCCCTGGGTGTCCAAATGTCCCTTTAAAGCGGAACTCCAACTGTTTTCAACCTGGACCCAATTTTCCCAGCTTTTTTTCATTCTGGCCAAAATTTTGTCAATTGATTCATTATGGAGCTACTTGCATCTTCCTTGCCTGTGTTTGTAGCTCTCCAATCCAGTCCGATAGGGCCAATGGACACTCCAAAATTGACCACAAAAGCCACCAAAGCATGTCTTTTCAACACATTGATTGCTCGCTCAGTAATGATGAAAAAAAAAGTAAAAAGTTGGTCAAAAGTCAAAGTCAGGGCTTTCTCATACAGTTTTGATGCTACCTTGGCCATTGCTTTAGCACTTCTTTGTTTACTCTGTGCCAGCCATCTGCAACTGCCTGTCTACATGTCAGGTCATGGATAAGATGAAAATTAAATAAAGACATGTCTCATTATCGAGCATCAATGTGCTGAAAAGGACAAGCTTTGGGTGCTTTTGGGGTTGATTTTTGGAGCGTCCATTGGCCCTATAGGACTGGATTGGAGAGCCACAGACAGACAAACAAGACGCAAGAAGCTTTATAGTGAAGCAATGGGCGAGATTTTGGTCAGAATCGGTATGATGGAAAATAATGGGAATTTTGAGTCAGCCCTGTTACCTATGTGCATTGCTAAATCTAAATCTTTGTCTCTTTTTTGTCTTTAGGACCATTAGGGATATCAGCATTAGGGAGGTAACAATAGCTTTTAGGTGTAAACAAGTGCCAATTTTAATGTATACCATAATTGCAAAAATGGGCTCAGACCCCAGAGGTTAGACAGCTTCTGCTCCCAACCTGAGGTCAACAACCCCAGACTCCCCCACTGAAACTGTCTTTTTTCTCTGATAGAATTCCCTATTGCCTTTAATGGAAACTGATTTATTTTCAGCCCATACCAGTGATTCCTAAATGATGGGCCAGTGCTCAGGACAATGTAAAAGACAGAAGTCAAAAAGACCCGTCTTGTAAAAGGTAGTCTCCATGCTGGTTTTATAACCCTCTGTTGCCCTCCTGTGGTGTCCAGTGACCATTACTACTAGCCCTCTCCTGACTCTCAGGAGCTGTGTGTGTATTTTGCCACCTGTGTGTAGTTTTGAGCTGAGAAGAATGATGTGTTATGGCCTTCTGCTAATGGAATCATGGGATTAGATATGTTTTATGTTTCAGGTACCGTGAGACTCTCCTGCTCCTCTGCCAACCCACCAACCATCCTCACATTAATGAAAATTAAGACCACATTGACTTTGAGTGTGTGTGTGTGTGTGTGTGTGCGTGTTTGTGTGTTCACTGATTGCTGTCTGGACCTTATTAAAGTAGAAACAGATTGAAGAATGATAATTAGGCCTAATAGGAAGGAATTTCCCTGACTATGTCAAACAGCAGCCGCATCACAGGACTGCTTTTAAAGGGGCTTCAGGTCAATTGGAACCACACACACACACACACACACACAAAAAGTAATATGTAACTGATCATAACTCATTCTTCTGGTGTTATCTATAATGGTTTTATAAACAAATATATATATTCATCCCCATCACATCATTTCTTTTATTTATAAAATGGGTTTGGCAAAACATTTCATGCTTGTTAATGTGAACTTTGCCCTTGTTTGATTTTCTGCATTTTTGTACATTTTTCACATTGAAATTGGTCCGATATTTCTGTGGGTTATGGTGATATAAAGGGAGTCTGACGGAAAAAATGACAAAAATTTGTTGGTGCACAAGATAATTCCTCAATTAAATTCCTTCACACAATTAAAGAGATAATTAGGAGAGGTCAACTATTCTGATTTGGACCAGACGACCTCATTACAAATCTGACAAACTTTGACCTTTACCATCAGAGTGAATCTATCACAGTTTTAGATCAAAAGCAATTCCTCACAACCTCCAGAGAGAAGCTGTTGACGCCTATCAGTCTGGAAACGGTTCCAAAACCATTCCTAAAGCTCTGGGGCTTCACTGATCCACAGCCAAATACATGTTAGTAACTTTGGGCAGTAGTGAATCTTCCCAGGAGTGGTCGTCCTGCCAAAATCTCTACAAGAGCAAAGCATAAAATCATCCAGGAAGTCACAAAGAAGCTTATTACAACATCCAGCGATCTGCAGGCCTCTCTGGCCTTGGCTACGGTCAGCGCTCATGACTCCACCATCAGAAAGACGCTGGGGAAAAACGGGATTCATGGCAGAGCAGCAAGGCGGAAACCACTGCTCACAAAGACAAAACATGAATACTTGTCTGCGGATTGCCAAAAAGCACCTACATGATCCTTATGGGTGGAAGCTTTTGGCCAACATGGGAGCTGTTGTGTCTGGCAAAAAACAAATACTGCATTCCACAGTGAGAACCAATAGTCAAACATGGTAGCATCGTGGTTTAGGATGCTTTGCTGCATTCGGACCTGGACCACTTGCTGTTATGGAAGGAACCATATGAACTTTGCTCTGGATCAGGATATTGTCAAACCATCCATCCATGAGCTAATCCGAAACACACAGGCAACTCCACATCAGTGCTGTGGCTATGTGTCAATAGATCAAAAATAATTTATCAAAGAGCCACTGGTGCGTCTTTTAAGCAAGTTTGTATGCAACCAATCCCAGGAGGCTACTGGTCAGAATTCAAGTTGAAGCTGTGGTAGAGTTTGTTCCAGAAAGACTATGCAGGCATGCAACATTTCTAAAGTTTCTACTTCTCATTAGCTTTTCCTCATTAAAAACTGTGTGCCCTCCCTGATGCATCACCTGCTTCTCCCCTGCCTACGATCCCCCTTTGTGCTCACTTGTCCCACCAGTGTAAACAAAAAGAAACTGCAGACTAAAGGATGCCTCAATAATAAAACCACAAACATAAACAGCTCCTTCACTCTGGCCCCTAACTGTGCAAAGTGTGAACGCACAGTTAAAATCTTACAACAGGAGCTTTCAACACAAAGAAGAAAATCTGCATTTGAAACAACATTAAGTTTGACTAAATCTTCTCTTCTTCCTTAGCATTTGTGGTGAATGTAAGGTTTCTTTAACCGTCCTAGTCTGCTGCCTCCATTAGCAGGCAGACCGTTGTGACGGGTCATTCCAGTACACTGGTCTTTGTTTGAAGGCGTACTGTGTGTACTAGGCATTTGGCATCAGGATTAGCCAATAAGAAATTTGTAGTTTTAGAATGACCTAATCAGTTTCCAGCTAAACCCCGCTGAGATGTTGCGGTAGGACTTGAAAGAAGCACTTCAAGCTCAAACCTACATTTGTCTTTGAGTTTAAGCAGTTCTGCATGGAAGAGTGCGCCAAAATTCCTCTGCAGCAACACAGAGTTATTGAGTTTAACGGTCAGTTGCTTTTTCACACAGGGACATTGGGCGTTGTAACTTTTTAAAAATAAATATCAAAATTTGTGATTGTTCAGACAGGTTTCCTGTTATCTAATAGAAGGTTTCATTAATGAAACCTACTATTACTACTAGGGATCATTAATGTTTCATCCAATCTAACATTCACAGTTCATAACTATGCAAAAAGTCAGGCAGGGGGGTGAAAACTATTTATTACACAAAGTAATTTCTACAGCATCAGTGTGGTAATTTTAACAAATATACAAATTCAACATCTGGAGATTACATGAGAATGAAAAAAAAAAAATCTGGCTTGTGATGGTATTAACACTGTGTGGTGGGAAGGTCAGTGTGCAATGAGAATGACTGAATTACATTGACTGTTTAAAATGAATGAGAGCCATTCAGGATAAACATGAAAATAATTAGTTCTGGGAACTTAACTTTGTGGTATATTAGTCTAAACTTGCTCAATGGGTATTGCACTATACCTCCTCATTAAAGCTTATTCCCTTGGGCATTGTTGTGGGCAACTCAGCACATGCAGAGCCTCACCCTCAGTGGGATGACACTGTAAAAAATGTCTATCTGAGCAAGTCATTCAGTCTGATGCTGGCTCTCAACATCAGACTGATGTTACTTTGCCTGTATGGTGAGTATTCTTTCCAATGCAATTTGGACAATGGTCTTCAAACGAGTGACAACATCTTGAAATAAAGAGGATCACTATCAAGATAATGGCACTTGATTAAGGAACATTTTTGAAACAACTTCTCTAGCATTGGAAACGAGTGGAATTATCTCACTCCACTGGCAGATTTTTTCACTTGTTTTAATTAGGCTTAATACTGGATAAATAAGGCAAGATGAATATTTCTTCATTGCGTAATTAATCCCTCAGGGTTTCTTCCAAGAACTTCTAACCATCATCCATCCTGTTGGATACGAGTCATTGTCACAGCAAAAGAAAACTTGCACTGGCCCTGCGTCAGACTCTGAATTGCACCATGTGTTTTTCTGACAAATGCTGCTTCAACTAATTTCCCTCGAGGGACCATACACATTATGCAACAAGCCACCACTCTGACAGAAGACTGAAGGATGAACAAACGATCAGCTACCACTGAACTGAAGCCACGGATAAAACTAACTGAAAGCCATGTGAAAGCAAGACACACGGACCAGGGGGAAAGCAGCCAGACTGGACTACACAAACTCAGTCAGCATGACGAGTAATCCATCTCAAAAGATCACCTTAGGAACTCTGAGAGGCCTTTGATGATGCATTTCTTATCGCCTTGAGCATACAGCGTCTTTGGACTTTATCTTGATGGGGGGTCGAATATAAACAGTTGCCCACATGGAACAGGCAGAGATCAAAATAAAGGAGTTTTGTACTTTTTTTCTGTCATGTTTTTGTTCCACTCAAAGAGGGCAAAGTCAGTATACAACTCATATTGTAATGATTTTGCGTGATCACCTGTTTATGTCAGTGGAAACTGCCATCTTACCCATCCAATCCAACACTTAATTGAGATCATGACATCCAATCTCCAATGATATCTGAGATTAGATGCCCTATCTGTTGAACAAGAATGTACCCAAGACATTCAGAAGGTCATGCTCGTCAAACCTCTGGAGGACCATGCCTCATGCCTTACTGAGAAGGGAAGACACTGCTCCCATAATGAAAGAAATGGCTCATGGGACAAAAAATGGTCCTTCAGAAATCATAATTGCCCCTCCCAAGGGATGACAGGAAAAGCAACACCGCCAGAATGCTTAACTGCTGTGGGATTTTGTTATCGTTGCTCTTATTTTCACCATAAACTGCCCTGCTGAGGTTTGCCTAAAATGAACAGATGGGATAGATTGTCTATATGAGTCAGTAATCACGACATTTCCATCGGAAAGAATTTGCTTACCCCGTTTTCAGAGAAGAAGGCAAAGCAAAAGGTCAAATGTCCCTAAATCGGTTGTGAACTGCAAAATTGTAAACTAACTGAAGATCTGCCACGGCACTGTATTAGGCACCATGCTTCTCCGTACATCAAGATTCATGTGAGTTTATCCAAGATTAGCTGAGCTTCAGTGGGCTTCAGCTTGCATTCTTGGGTCCATTTTGTTGTTTTGTGGTGTGTTTTCCTTATTCCTGTGGATAACTGGCCAAAGTGATGTCATGTTGAGATATTTATATATAGAGAGGGAGTTAGTAGGACAAAAACTTTACTAAAAGAAAGGTTAATCTAAAACATCAACGGTAAACGTCAGATTTTGGTGTCAGTCCCTCAGAATCAAAGAGCAAGGGCTTCTTTCTAGACTCACCATGTTGCACCAACAGTGAAACAATCATACAGATAGAACTCCATCATAGAAAAGGCAGAGATACCAATTTCTCCACCAACAGTAGCCTCAATAGACCAGAATGCAATGCAGCCACAAGAAATGTTGCATTTTGAGTGAGGGACAAGACTCCTCACTCCTCACTCTCTTGCTCTTACGGTTTTATTGCTATCACTATCACTTCCCCCATTTCCCAAGCATAAAACACGCAGCTGAATGCAACAAGTTCAAACTCACAGCCTGAAGGTGGCCAGAAGGTTTTCTAGGAAGCAGTTGGAATACGAAAATGACTAACTACAGTAGAAGTACTTCATAACAAAAGAATTCCTAGAATACATTGAACATTGACGATAACAGTGTAAGAGTCTCTACATCACACAACACCCTTATTTATGCATACTGTATGTTGTTGTGCTCGTGTGGAATGTCGCACTGCTTCTGCCAGTATGTAACTGTGCAGTTTGTAGTCCTCACTCTATGGCAAATTATTATATGCAGAACTATACGGCAAGCCTGATTATACTGCTGTTTGGCTACAAGAAATGGCTACTGTAATTATATAATGACTAATCTACAGTATGTTGGCCTTGTGTACATCACAATATGAACCAAAAAAAAGTACCCACATTAAAAAGAGATATAGGTAACCATAACCAGCCTGGGACAGTTATTCAGTGATGGCTTGCTCATGACCTTCGACCTCATCCAAAGAAAATATAACATACCAGACATCTGCCATTTCCAGTATATCCAGTTAAAAGAAGTCATAAAGAAAAAGGTTAATATCAGAAATTTTAATAATCATAATCATCATTAATAACCCCCCTATATCTAAAGCTACAATCCCTCAAACCTCAGAAAATATTAGCTCAAATATACGGAGACTCCTAACATCAGAAGACAGATCTACATCAATTCCAATCAACAAATGGTCCATAGACATAAATAACCCCCATCATGAAATCAATTGGCAAAGTATATGCAATAACATATTTTCAATGACAATTCCAAAACCCTACTAATACAGTATAAAGTCCTTCACAGAACCCACATTACTACCCACAAACTTCTGCATGGGTTTCATCCAAAATAATATGTTCACACTGTCCAACCTCAATAGATGACTATTTCCATGCTCTCTGGCTCTGCCCGTATGTTCACAGGTTCTGGTCGGAGGTCAAGGGCAGGCTATCTTAGCCTATGCCTCACCATTGCATTATTGGGTGACACCTCCACGTTACAACCCCCCAAACATCTAAAAACCCTTCATATTTATATCATTAACCATTGCTAAGAAGACCATATTACTAAACTGGAAAGACAGAAAAAAACGATCCATAAACCATTGGCTTAACTTGCTTACAGACCACTCAAACCTGGAGAAACTCACAACATCCTTTAAAAATAACATCAAATCTTTTGAAGACACCTGGTCCCCCTTTCTACAACAGCGCTGATTCCTCTTTCTAGAACTGGTCCACAACGCTAAACACTAACATACCCTCCCAACAATAGTTAGACATGAATTAACCAAGCAATGTGCAGCCCATAACCACACCAGCTCTGTATATTTAGTTTTGTTTGCCTTCTCTCTTTTTAGGTCCTGTCTGTCTTGTTATTTGTGTCCTGTTGTACCCCCTCTATATGTAATTATGCATATATAAGGATGTATGTATAAAATGGTGTATCGCTGTACTGATGTTGTTTTGTTTTGTACGTTACTGTTCTGTCTTTCTGTATTATTTGCAAAAACAAAATTAAAAAAAATAAAAATAAGAGATATAGGTCTACACAATAATTTGACTCTTTCACTGCAAATGGGTATTGAAGTAATTTTTATTATCCATGTTGCTACTGCTGAAATAAATAGGAGAACAAAAGTCTGTGAAAGGAGAAAATAGCACATTAAATAGAGTTATTTTAAAACATCCAAATAAATAAGTAGATTTCAGTGTGAAATTAACATGTAAAAAGAGTCCAAAGTCCAAAAAGATGCTTTGTCCCTGTGCGGTGCAACAGCCGCCATGTTCTGCCTTTCTCTTACAGATACAGCTGTTTGCCAAGGAGAGGACAGAATGAGGCAACTCAGTACAGAAAACATGTTGGCATGTACAACTCTTTCAAGTGCAACATGAATGGACCGTAAGTCTTTATCTAGACGCAGGCAAGACTAGCAAGATTAGATGTCAGATGTAAACACAACAGTACATGTCAATTAAATACATAAATAGATAAATAAATAAATAACATGCATAGAGCTACCATGTATGCTTTACAGATATTTAAGTTAAAAAAAACAAAAAACAAAACCTTGACTGGATTGTAAATGGCACTTAATTGATTGGTGATTAAGCATTGTATAGAAGAGATGTTCCCTGTCCTGTTATGTTGTTATAGCTCAATAAATTAATTCAAGTCTCATCTAGTAGATACAGTTTTACAGACAAGGTAAGCTATAACAAAGCTGTGGTGAAGTTGGATCGATGACAAAATGGCTCCAAGTCTCTTTAAGCAGAGAGGAGTTTACAGTTAATTTCCAGACTTTTTTGCAGACTCTATGTGTTGTTTCAGGGCAAGTTGAAGACTCTGTTTGTGTCTCAGCTTTGCGAAGTCATCACTCTGACTGTCACAGCAGGTGCAGCTGGAAAGGGTGTAACCCTGCAAGACATTCGACATGAATGTTTTGACACATGCAAGAACATGCAGGCTGGGCACATAATACATATGACTGTTGGCTGAGCACAAGGACATAAAAAGTTAATGGTCGTGCATGCACTCACATATGCACACAAACACACGCACACACACACACACACACACACACACACGGACAGACATGTACAACTCACCTCCATTTCCAAACATTCTTCATAGTCTTTTGCACGTGCCTTTAAAGTCTCACTGAAGTCACTCGGACTATGTGAACAATTGACTGTTCTTCTCAATGTGCACATGATCTGCAGAGATAAAATGTCACACTTATGTGATTCAACACAATTCTGTAAGTCACCTAACACAAATCCTCCTGTTCATGAAACAATTCATTTTTCCATAAGTCTAATTATGTTATGTAAGTCACATTTACCTCATTGTTTTGGACATCTGAAACCTATAAGAAATGGGATACAAGAGCATCAATTTAGAGATGAATTTCACAAAGAAACACCCACTGAAAAACACACGTACATAGAGACATACAGTAGAACACACACATATACACACATCCAAATGCAAGTATAGACTGAATCCGGATTCAGATTGCTGCTGTCTAATGAAAACCTCCAACCTTTTGGTGTTTTTCATTTTTGCACTTGAACAGAACAATGATATTGTAGGCCTACACTGACTGACCTTAGGGCCCTTACGATCAGCTGTAGGCCGAGAATATAAAAAATGCATGGCCATAAATCTGAAAATAAGCCTATTTGTCTCATTTGACATGCGGAAGATTAATGCAAGTGAAGCAAAAAAACAAAAGCATGTTGTTATGACAGATGTGATACAATCCTGGTAAAAAATGTCTACGGATTCCTGTTCCAAGAGACTAATAATCCTTGTCTGAGGCCAAACCATGCATTTAATCTCAAGCTTTTCTGTTGAAAGCATTATCTTCATACTCGTCTGTCCCAATAATGAGCACCTTAAGCACCCCGAAATGCTCTTTAACTTACATTCAAATTGATTGATGTTTCTTTGTTCAGCACTTCCTCCAGTTTTGTACGATCATGTTTGCACGATGCATTATGGGAAAACAGATGGCTTGGGGCCCCACACGTCAGCGTACACGACAAGACGTAAGCCAAGGCGAGACCCAGGATCCAGTTTGCCACTGGGTAGAGAGAGAGAGAGAGAGAGAGAGAGAGAGAGAGAAAGAGAGGTGAGCAAAGTGAGAGATTGAAAGAGGAGAGGAGAAAAGGGAAACTATTAGTTTGTTTCACATGTAATTGATTCATAGACAGTTATCCATTTCAAATGTAGTAACACTTTCTATGCAGATTAAGCCATATGCATGCAAGACTTTAAGTGATGTATTATAAGGACATTGATAAAGACATATGATGCAGTCAGAAATCATTATCATGCAGTAATAATGCTTTATGAACATGGTTATAGGCACACTGCATATTTCAGGATCTAATCTAATCTCTATAATCTAAGAATATATTAATGATACAATTTAAAGTATCAAGTGATAATAAGACTTTAAAATGGTGCATTGACAGCACTGTGAAAAGTTTATTTGGATAAGACCCATTATCAATACATTGATACATACTATGAGCGTCATCATAATATGTGATTCCATCAGTGCAGGTGTGAGTATAGCTACGTAGGGGACATTCTGCTCAGCCCTACAATAAAAAACAAAATGCAACATTTCCTGCTAAGGAGGTCATAAAGCCTCGACAGTAGGATGACATGCACATGAAGTAGGACTTACTTGTTCTGTAGCGGAGCAGGAGGCTGAATGTGTCTCAGATGAGGTGGACAAAGCTCTTCAGCTCTTCTTTATCTTAAGTCGTAAGGTCTGGGTTTCTCCATTATGGCCTCGATCGACCCTATTTATATTAGACTCTATGTGTGGGGGTGTCTAGCTGTGCATAGTGAAGTGGTGAGGTAGGGTGAGAGCTGAGAAAGGGCCGAAGGATGGCGAAAATGGGCTCTTGCCCAATAACTACCTTTGTTACCTTGGAACTATCTGCGTGTGGCTGCTTATGTTTGAACGTGTGTACATGTGGGTATGCATGCACGTGTGAATGTGTGTGTGTGTCTGTGAGGCAGGAAAGGGTGGAGTGGTGGGTGAGCTGTTTTTACACGAGATTCTGAATCGAGTCCAAATTGTGACGGTGATGCAATATTTTCTTTAATTTTGATTGCTTTGCAGTTGCCCTAAAGACACATAATTATCAATATATTTTACCAAGAAGTCATCCTTGTGTTATTGCATAATTTGGGGGGAATTTCCCCACATTTTGTGTTATTGTGGGAGATATCATGCATCCTTTTGCATCATGTTCCTGTCCTTAATCATCAAAGCAATTCTCTTAAAATGATTTAACTATCTGTAGTAGTAGTAGTTGTGGTAGTAGTAGTAGCAGAGGTGTTAGTATTAGTGTTGTTATTGTTGTTATCAGGATTGTTATTGGTATTATTTCAGAACTATTCATTTGATTAACCCATGTAATTTAGAGGTTAGCGTTACAACAGAGATTGTTGTAGGTTGTGCATCCTTGTGACACATCATCTACAGGATGCTGCACCCTATTCCACCCATTAATATGAATCCCCATCTATGTTATCAACCTAATTTTCAGCCTGGGAATTTGTCACATTGGCAAGGGAGACGATGGCTTACATCCTTTAAGCCAATGACAGGTTAACTGAGGTGAAGGTCACAGTGGTGAAAGCTTTGACAAGGACATGGACAGTAAGTTGATTGAAAGCAAAAATGGATTTTAGCTTTTTCTAAAATATCTCAAATACAGTGAGGGTCGAGTTCATCTTTGAGAAGTGGGAGAAGAGACAGGGAAATACAGTAGGGAGAGATACAGGAGAGAAGCTTCCATTAGTGTACGGGCCAACAAAGTAGCATGCCAGTCTGCGTCATTCTTCATTACATTTGAGCAAGTGTTTGCTTGTCTGTGTAGGATGTGCAGACATGTGTCCTGCTGTACTCTCAATCAAAAAAACAAAAAGCAAAACAAGAAGCTTCTCCCTGAGACTGAGCCACTGATGTGGCTTTTCAGCAGCCTATTCAACCATAACTAACTGCAAAACCTTTATGCAAAGCAGCACATTCTCTCTCATAGTCATTCATGGTCTGTGTGAGGTATAGAGAATGGCATCTCTTTCCCACGCGTCCTGACAGAGACATAAAGAAGGCAGGGGGAAAAAAAATCCTGGTTGAGGTAAGGGACCAGTATCTTGGTTGCAATGTGTATTGTTATGTATGATTAGGTCATGGTATGATGTTATAAACAGGCATTTCACAACAGCAATTTACTGTATCTGTTACCTACAGTATGTTCCCTTAAGTGTAGAGTGTGTAGATTTAAGGCTGATTTTGATAGATAGATAGATAGATAGATATACACATATATATATATATATATATACATATATATATATATATATATATATATATATATATAATATTCATAATTGCTTTTGAAAACATTGATTTCTTCAATGAATATTTCATAAATCTAGTGGTTGGACAGACCACCTTTCAATTGGATGACCACAGTTCAAGCCTTGAGTAGGCTAGCATCCGCCCTGCTGAAGTGTCTTTGAGCAAGATACTGTAGCTGTAGCTGACTTGACCTCTGACCTCTTTGTGGAGGGGGGCAAGCGACAAGAGAAATTCCCTATGTTGCTCGCTTAATTATCACACTATCATTTTCCAATGAGTACTATTGGAGAGTACATTTAGGCTTTACCCTTTGCAATTGAAAATCTGTGTTCTGAAAGGAGATATTCTGATCTAAATGATATTAGAGCGATAAGTAACTGAACTCCTTTGTTGGCAAAATGATGACCTCTATACAGATTGGATCCTCCATACTTAGAGATATTGAATGAAGAACTTTTTTTTTCTTCAAAATGTAGTATTAGAAATCAACAATTTAATTTCCGTTCTATCCTCATCTAGTGATACCTGAAATTGGTATATCTGACTCATGTCACGTGGTCTCCCTAACATGCAAATTCAGCAATGAATCAGTAAAATTAGACCATCACTACGTGTCACCCTACCCTAGTCTTCAGAATCCCCCATGGGAATCACATGTCATCAATTTACTCATGGTACACGTACTTTTTGGCCAAACTTTCCATTTAGCTCACGGCGTTGCACAACTAGTTAAACCTTTCGAACTCAGACATCAGCGGGAAACAATGAAGGGGTTTTCCCATGAGCGTGTGTGTGGACTACCAGAAACTCCACGTGAATTATAGCTGCTGTGCAGCGGTAAGTCAGGGCCGGGCATTTTGAGGAGGTAGAGGAAGAAGAAGAAGAAGGGGGAGGAGGAAGAGGAAGAAGAGGAAAAATAGGAAGAGGAGGAAGACAAATGAGAAATATATGAGGGTCCATCAGCAAACCTGTCCGGACCAAAATCATTATCATTAAACCTTGAAGTATCTTTGAAATCATGAGTCTCTAATCCACACAGCACAATGCCTGAGTAGGTATAGGCATGTTCATTCTGCATCACCTGGGGCTCAAACTCACACCCTTTGCCACCAATGGCAAGTCTTGATCGTGTTGAGCTAACTGAGAAGTGGGAAAATTAGAGGTGGCTCCAACCACCAGGGTGCAGGATAACAGCTGTCCATGCATTTACAGGCAGCGTCAAATATTCAGCGTCAAATATTCAGTATTCAAGACAAAATTCTGAGAATTAGCATACTTCATCTAGACAACATAGAGATGTCTGTAATTTATTTTTTTACAAAGATTGATTGGTTGATATGAGTGGAAGGCAGATTTCCAGGAAGAAGAAGAAGAAGAATAACATTGGCAAATACAAGAGAGCTGCCCGGCCCCTAATTAGTTGCCGGGTTACCCCACCCTTATACCCTGTCATTAGGTGCGCTATGAAGGCAAATAAGGGCCATAAAAAATTAAATTTTAGCAGCCACTGAATACTTAATATTGAAAATTATTCACAGCTGAATTCATAACATTGAAATATTTTACTTTGAAAACCATTTATCTGAATTTATTGGTTCTGAATTCACCTCTTTGAACTTAAAATGTTAAATTTCTTGATTTGCAATTTCAAAAGCTGAAATTGAAATATATTTTTTTCAATGTTCACAAATTCAGTCTGTGTTTTTGGGCACACCAAGCTGGTGGGCTATTCTGCGCAGCTTCCAAGTTTCTACAGTGCAACTCATCAGGAATACAGGAGATGGACGGTGACACTGGAGACGCGCTGGACACAGCGGCTCACAGCTCCATCCAAACACACTGCAACAACTGCATGCGTCTCCCTGCTTCCTTCCAACAGGTTTCCCAATAGTAAAGCCTGAAGCATGCCAGTTTGTAATTGTAATAGAGATAGATAGGAATATTGCTGCGACGGACAAATCGCGTGGTAGAGCACAATCAGTAGTAGTAGTAGTAGTTGTTTTGATTAAATTTGAAAGTGGCGGGACAGGAAAGGAGGTATTTTTATCAAAACATATAGGCTAGCCTATGTAGGCTATAGGCCATATATGGCATTTCCACAATTCTCTTGAAAAATGAAAGTGCTTCGGTCAACGGGATTATCATATTATCATTACCATGCTTATCATAGCATATGCCAATTTAATGTATAGAATGGCCCAGTGAAGTTTTTTCAGGTCAGGTAGGCTACTCAAGCAGTAGCCTACATCACATGAACAGGCCACGCTATAGAACAACACATGAAAATCAATATTAGCTACTTTCATCCAACAATAGGATATATGATTGATTTTTATAACTAATTTATAAGGTTTTATTTGGGCTATATTAGGCCACACACTGTAAGACCCTGTAGGAAAAGTAGCCTGATACCAGGATATACGTAGATGATTAGGATCCAGGTGATCTGCTAGATATCGGATTTTGTTAATCATGTTGCTTATCACTTAACATGCTGTGGTCATTCACTGTAGGACTAAATACAGCACGAAGAATCCTCATGTCCGCAGTCACTGTACCAGATTTGTATGAATTTCTAGTTGTTAACTAACCAGCCAGCAAAATGGCTGACTGCCATCTTATTTTCTGTCATCAGAAATTATTCTGTAGTTGAATTTGATTTTCTTGTAAATATGTAATTTGTGGTCTTGAATGCATATAAAAACTGTATACAAAATATGAAAATTCAATTATACTCCGATCGCTCAAAAAAATCGATTTAACGGTTTGGCATTTTTCTGATACCAGATGTAAAGTGGGCGGAGTTATCTCAGGAGGTAGCCGACGTCGGCAATCTCCAACCAATCAGGAGAAAGCTGGTGTCATATACCGCTTTCCCGCTCTAATAAAATAACTCCTCTTTGCGTCTGAGTAAATTCACCCTGTGTTTTGTTGTGCAACTAGCTAGCTAAATCTCTTACCTTGTCTGAACATCCATCTATCTATCTTCTATCTATATATCTGTCTGTCTATCAGTCTCTCCTTGATCTCTCCACCTGCCTTTCTGTCTCCCTCTACCTGTTCCTCCTCTCTCCTTCCCCTCGCACTTGTTCACCCCTCGTTAGCCTCATCTCGCCCTCGTCAGTTGTCTGTGCTGTCTGTCCCTGATGCCCATCCCTGATCCTGGACAAATGAGACACACCTCTTTTTATTGGATTTTAGTGCTTCTTCCATTTCATATTAATATTTTTATGAAAAAATCTGCATTTTTTTTCAATAGCTTCCATGTCATGTGACCCAGTGACTCCAAACCAATGCCGAATTGTAGTACCATACTGGACAAATAGGTTCACTGCTACTACTCTGCATTGGTTTGGAGTGCTGATTTTTTAAAATAAAAATATTAATATAAAATAGAAGAAGCACTAAAATCCAATAAAAAGAGGTGTGTCTCATTTGTCCAGTGTGGTACTACAACTCGGCATTGGTTTGGAGTCCCTGGCTCACATGACATGGAAGCTATTGAAAAAAAATCAAGATTTTTCCATAAAAATATTAATATAAAATAGAAGAAGCAATAGAAGAAACTGTCAACTCTCCAAAGACAAAAAGGCCAAGGGGGATTTGGAGTACCTAACTTCCAGTGGTATCACGGGTCATTTGTACTGCGCTCTGTTTCCAAATGGTTAAATCCTGCTTCTCGTGTGTCTTGGAGGCCAATGGAAGAGAACATTGCACACCCTCACAGGTTACAAGATCTGATCTACTCCAACATTTCACTCAAACAATCAAGAAAGAAATTTGGCTCAATTATTACTGAAGTAATCTCCACCTGGCGTCTTGCCAAAAAGCACTGCAAAATTTTGCCCAACTGGTATCTTCACTCTCCCGTTTTTCATAACAATAACCTCCAATTGGGAAACCAACCAATTTCATTCCCTCAATGGAGCAGTAAAGGGGTGCACACTCTCTGTGACATTTATGGTCCTGTGGGCCTCCGAGCATTTCAAGACATCCAGAAACATTTCAATTTACCTGGCACATCTTTCTTTTTCTATCTCCAACTCCGCACAGCAATGCACACTTATGGGGCACCTTGGAACATACCTCTCTCTACACATCCATTTCATACAGCTCTGACCAGCCGTAGTGGACTGGTCTCGATAATATATTCCATCTTGCATAAGGCCTCCTGTAAGCCCCTATCCATTGACAGACTGTGGAAGACGGACCTCTCCCCAGATAGCTCCAACCCAAATTGGAAACTAATTTGGCAGAACATGCAACTATCTTCCAGGAACCCCAACCATCAAGTTATTAATTTTAATTTCATACACAGAACATACTTCACTCCCCACACATTGCATAAAATGAAAGCTTTACCATCACCAAACTGCACCCTATGCACTCAAAATGCGTTGGGCACATTTTTTCATATGGTATGGGAGTGCCCAAGGGTTGCGGAGTTCTGGAAGAGGGTTTCAGAGATGCTTTCAAACATATTGTCCAAAACAATTCCGTATTTGCCAGAAGTCCTGCTACTTAATGACAGCTCCAACTTAGAACTCTGTGTTAAGCAGAGACGTCTCTGGCTAGCTGGCCTTACAGCTGCCAAGCGACTAATAGCTTGCAGATGGAAAGCTCCTCATTCTGTCAATATACAAAGATGGCTTCTTGACTTCTTAGACATAGCAAGCATGGAACACTGGGCGGCCAACATGCACCAGGCAAAAACAGAAAATATTTCACACTGGAAACAAGCGATTACTATAATAAAATCCACAATCCACATATCCACGGCCCGCATTGATCCTCCCGATCCAAGCGGCAGGTGTTCTAGTACCCATTAGTGCCGAAAACGCTGTTCGCCAGACACCCGGTGACGCATTGGCGTCCGCCGAAATCTCGGCCGGATCACTGGGAACAAATCGGCGCCCAGCTATCGGCACTGGCCGGAACCGTGGCCCCGGGAAACTTCGGGAAGGTCGGAAATAAGCTCTCGGCGTGATGAAACCTCCATGCTTGTTTGTGTCTCTCTCTCCGCCGACAGAACAGAGGGCTGTCAGGTGGACTGAGCTCGCGCATATGCATCGAAATAAACGGTGATATGATATAATTGTATAGATTCTACTTTAGCTTCAGCTTACATGCATGATATTGGTCAGCCTGCTTACTGTGTGGGAGAAACGGGCTCCCGATCTCAGCGGAGAAACAAGATGGCGGAGAAAACGAAACATAAATTTCTGGCTCTGTGATCCTATGTTGTGCCACGTGCCACGGCCGACCAATGGTGTAACTTGATCACTCAGTCACTCAGTCACTCAGTCAGTGACAGACATTTGCGTTTGTAGGGCTGGCCCTGCTGTTGCGGTCCAGCCAAAAATAAATACGACCTCACGTTGTGTCAATCACATTTACACACCGACACACCGAAACTTTCGTCCGTCATTAAAGTTTTCGGAACAGGTTTGATTTTCTATGTTTTTTCGCATCCGTCAAAAGCCTTTAGAGAGTTGTTTGACCACTCAGAGCCACCGTACTGTTGTTATTCATCATCCAAAATGGCATCTGATAAGCTGATTCACTTCGTCTCCCAGCACAAAGCACTTTATGATAAACAAAGTAAAGAATACAGAGATGCAGAATTTAAAGACAGGTTGTGGCAGGTGATTGCAGAACAGCTTGGAATTGAGGATGGTAGGTATGATCGCAAAACAAAGGATGTATGAAAGATTAGACAGTAGTGATTATGCTCTAGTTATAGCTAAGCTAGCTTAGCGATAGCTAAGTTATTAATTTGCCTTGTTTTGTATAATGTTAGTTGAAGCAGTGAAGAAAATGTGGCGTAACCTGCAGGACACATACGTCCACAACAAGAGAGAGGAACAGGGCAGAAGTGGACAGGGGGCCAGCAAGAAAAAGAAGTGGAAATACATGGAAGCAATGTCCTTCTTGAAATCTTCCATGACAAAGAGAAGGTTAGCCTATCCAGAAATGCACAACAGCAATGATGATTCTTACAGCGGAGTGCAATAATAGCCACACAGTATAATTTCATAACTCAGATAGCCTACTTTCAACAGGTCAGATAGTAATATTCAGGTGGATGATGATGAGGAGGAGGAGGATGAAATAGAAGATGAGCTCAGCCCCTTCAGGTAGCCGCGGTGCCAAGAAAAAGACACGGGCAGAGTGGCGACAGCCTAGCGAGGTACCTCACGTGGAGAGAAGCAAGGGATGAAATGAAAGAGAAGGAGAGAGAGAGAGAGCGACAGCAGCATCAGACCTCGCAGGAGCTCTAATAATAATAATAAATAGATATAAATATATAAAATATATTTACAAAATATAACAATAACAATAGTAACAATAATGTGTAAACTACGAGTGTATAACAATTCTGGTAGTTGTTGGTAGTGGTAGTTACAAAATGTATGTAAATAAATATATAAAATATATATAAAATTATAAAATAAATAAATAAATATAAATAAATACATAAATAAATACATAAATAAATATAAATAAATATATAAACAATAATACTAATACCAATAATACTAATAATAAATATATATTAATTAATATATTAATACATAAAATATATTTACAAAATATAACAATAACAGTAGTAACAGTAAACTATCAGTATACAACAATTCTTGGTTCAGTGTTGTATTTACAAAATATAGCAATAATAGCAATAGTAGGCTAATAATGTGTAAACTGAGTGTATAACAATATTTGGTTCAGTGTTGTGTTTACAAGATATAATAATAACAGCCAATGTATACAGTATTGAACCTATGAACAACATTCAAACAAATTTAAAATATCTGACATATTCCATCTTCTACGGCTGCATTGCTGTATCTCTCTCAAATCTCTCTCGAGTCCACGGCGCACACGGTCGTACTGCCGTGGTAGTTGGCCAGCAGGTGAGACAAAATATTGCTTAAATGTGTCTCGAATGCACAGAGCCTCTGCAGATGCCCGGTTGCCCCTTGGCCTCTGGATCTCCTGCAGACACGCGTTGCCGTCAGCATCGTCAAAGCTGTCATCCTGGCCGGCTTGTCCCTCTACTTCGTGGCGCAGGTAGTTGCATAATATGCAGGTGGCTTTGACGATGCTGTCTGCCAGGTCAGGGTTCACCTCCATTGGCCTTTTATAAACCCTGAAACGTTGGGTCAGAATGCCGAACGCATTTTCTGATATGCGACGCGCTCTTGACAGGCGGAGGTTGAAGATGCGCTTGTCCTCTTCAAGACGCTTTCCAGGGTAAGGTCGGAGAAGGTATGGCTTCATGGGAAAGGCCTCGTCTGCCACGATAACATGATTGACCTTCCCCAATTCAGGGGCAGACGGGAGCTCCAATGGGGGTGGAACATTCAGTGTTCCACGCTGGAGGGCCCGTCGCTATTCCCACCATAGCTCCCCACATCTATGGCAAGGAAACAGTAATCCGCATCCACTAAGGCAAGGAGGACAGTGGAAAAGGTGCCTTTACAATTTAAAAAAAGGGAACCTGTGTTTGCAGGGGCCTCAATTCTGACATGCTTCCCATCCAGAGCTCCAAGGCAATTAGGGAAGTTCCATCTCTCATTGAACCTCCTTGCCGTGTACTTCCAGATCTCCTCTGTTGGAGCTGGCATGTATTTTTCCTTGAGATGCAGCCAGATTTGGTCACAGGTCTCCCTCACAATCTTCCCCACGGTGCTGATGCCCAACCTGAAACTGCTGGCGATGGTGGTAAATGAGTCTCCAGTGCTGAGATATCTAAAATCATACAAAGATTGTTATAGCAAATGAATTGATGAACGAACAAACATGTGGGTGTGTGTGTGTCAAGGTTATTATAGTTAACTAAAACTAAAAACTAAAACTAGGTGTGAAAAAACATTTTAGTTAACTGAAATAAAAATAAAAACTAGAAAAAAAACGAAAACTAACTGAAACGAAAAAAAAAAACGAAAACTAACTGAAACGAAGAAAAAAAACGAAAACTAACTAGGCTAAATTAAAATAAAAATATACAGAAAATGTTGTTAGTTTTACTCTTTGTCAATTTGGTCAAATTTGTCAACACAAGCATGAAGAGGCATTGGTGCATATGTTTACTGAGACTGGGATGTCTACGTGACTGTGAGTTAACTGCCCTCACAAAGTGTTGTGTTTGTATTGTAATAGCCTACCTATTCTGAACTTCTTAAATCTTGCCCCTGATAAATACCCCCCATAATATAATAAAAGAAAACTAAAACTAATACTGAAACTAATAAAAACTAAACTAAAACTAAACATTTTTAAACAATAAAAACTAAACTGAAACAAGCAAACCCACTCTGGAAACTAACTGAAACTAAACTGAATTGAAAACAAAAATTAAAAACGAAACAAAAATAAAAACTAATGAAAAATACAAAACTATAATAACTCTGGTGTGTGTATGTTTGCAACAAGCTTAATGAATTGATGGAACAATTTAAAGGAATGTCAAGAAGGTGTAAACACTGTGCATGCACGAACTAGGCAATGAGGCAGCTCAGCCATTACCCACGACTGGATCTACTGGGATCTCCGGCACAGCCTCGAAACACTGATACTATCAGCTCTGGCAGAAAAGTGTGATAAACAGACTGATCACAGGACAACTATTGACCATGATCTTGTCTGTATGTTGCAGCATTTTGAGGCTGTGCCCTGAATATCTGCGGATCCAGTCGAAAGGCTGATTACCTAGCGCACACTTTTCCGATGGCACAATTTGGATTGCCAAATCATGAAGTGTGTGTGTGTGTGTCCCTACCTTAGACATACTGCCAGCCGCTGTTCAGGATCAATTGGATCACGGAAATTGGTGGTCTTCTTTTTAATGTGTGGTTCCAGTAGCCTATTGCTAGCAGTGTATCAAACTGGACCACTGACATCCTGAAATAGACCTGGAAACGATTGGGATAATTCTGCAGCTCCTTTATCAGCAGGTGAAACTCTCCTTGCTCTTGATGCCTTCTCAGGATCGGATGAATCCAATGTTTTCTTTTCCTTTTTCTACTTTCAAGAAGTGAGAGGACCACAAAATCATCCTCACTGCTTGACGACTCCATTTTGTCTCGTATTGCGAATTTTCGCAATGAATAGAATAATAAAACACATCGGACTCAGTGTGCAAGGTTTCTGTGCGTAACGATTTTTATTGGATGACGGATTAAAAAAACGCATACGAAAAATACGGACTTGGTGTGCAAAGACCTTAAGAAGACGCTGCTGGATCCGGAGTGAATGTCTGTCGAATATCCAACCTAAAACTGACTTCACCGTGGGACTAAACCGTATGATAAATTTCCACAAGCAGGCTAAAAAGCTTGCAAGCCAAGTGTAGCTTTAACTGTATTTTCAACAATGAAAACGTGTTCAGAAAACACTATAAGCGTTTTACTAATATCTGATGACACACGGATCATCTAAATAAAATAAATATTGTCATTTACTTACATTTGTTGTCCTTTGAAATCAGACTAGCAGTGCCGTTGGAGGATGCAAGGTTGTTCATTCTTTTCACAGGCAGGTTAGCCAAGCGGTAGCTAATATTGATTACATTTATATTCTAAAATGCATAAACGCGGTGTTGACTTGTCAAGATTATCTATATGAATATCATAAGCCTGCGTTGAACACAAAGTTTACTTTCGGAAATAACCTAAATTGAAGTGGGGCTGCGGCCATGACCAGAGCTGACGTCTTCTTAACCCATGTGACTTGGGTACACGCGCACCCCCGACGGACCGTGCTCTGATATGCCAGAAGTCGGTTCGATTGCATTCAGACTCGATTGTTTAGCCTGTCCTTGGTAGCCCGGATGTTGCAAACTGAATTTTGTCGACTTGAATTTTTGGATCTGAATTTGACCAGACGAATTTGAATGATGTTCCATTTGAATTTTTTCGACTTGAATTTCTGGAACCGAATTTGACCAATCGAATGTGAGCAACCTGAATATGTTTTTTTGAAATTCTGAAACTTGAAATTTTGGATCTGAATTTGTGAACATTGAAAAAAATATATTTCAATTTCAGCTTTTGAAATTGCAAATCAAGAAATGTAATATTTTAAGTTCAAAGAGGTGAATTCAGAACCAATAAATTCAGATACATGGTTTTCAAGGAAAAATATTTCAATGTTATGAATTCAGCTGTGAATAATTTTCAATATTAAGTATTCAGTGGCTGCTAAAATTCAATTTTTTATGGCCCTTATTTGCCATCATAGTGCGCACTGTAAATGTGAGAGGGTGTGCTGGTGTCAAAGCTTGAGAGCGAGAGTGGATTGATCCTTTTTCAACTTCATAGTCAACAAGAAAGCAAAGAGTGGTTAAATTGTATTGCGTTGATTCCAGATTTGTCACCCATTAAAACTCTTTAACTAATTCATTGCATACACCGGTTCAAATTGTGATCATGGGCAGTAGGGTGGCATAGTGAGGAGGGAGAGCGTCCTTTTTAGGTTTTACCCTTTGAAGGTGCAGCTGAATCTCACACTAAGGGTCCAGTCTGTAAAGGTGTCATCATTATTACGCATGAAACATATACATAAAAATAGAAATATAACAATGAATTATATCTTTAATGTTTTTAGATTTCAAAAACAAGTGGCGTGGATGGGATGATGTAGTATTTTGGCTTTTCCGTTACCTTTTGAGAGAGGACACGCATCACCCTCTTGTTTATACTCTGAAGTGGAACCCCGTTGTGTCAGACTGTATTTCCCTCTGAGCGGTGGACTCTCTGGATCCTGCAGTGCCGCCGCTTGGCCAGAAGGTGGAGCCACGACTCAGGAGCCCAGACCACAGCCTGCTGCATCCTCAGGTTTGCTCTCCTCCTTATGATGGAAACCATACTAGGCCTGTCTCCAAATCTTTATGAAAGATCAATAAAATAAAATTAGAAAGACTAGTGCAGTGCCCGTTCGCGCCGCTACTGCACAGAGCACTGTTTGCTTGTTTATTCAAAGTTTATTAATATTGAACGTGTCGCGGGTCCAAATTGCACCAAATCCGACACAGCACTTCCTTGGGTCCCCAGCAATACACCAGCCAAGTGTGAAGTCGATCGCATGAACGGTTCTCGAGATATGCGAAGGACACACAGACAGACAGAGATTCCTTGCTTTATAGTATGATGAAGAATTTTGCATCATTTGCTGAAAAAAGACGTACTACACTCCGAAACACTTCAATACAGACTTGTATGTCATTCCTTGTGTTGAATGAACCTGCACATGAAGTACAGAACAGCTTTTGATACACTGTCCAACTTACAGAAAAGGTAAGTTACTAATGTATTCAAGAGATAGAATAGAATATAGATGGTTGTATGTACAAACTTTATCGAATGAAATATAAAAGAAGAAATTAAATATCTGCCAACTGAAAGTGTATAAGCAAATGGGTCTTGGGTCCAATAGCATTTATATTTGCCTGGCTTCATATTTTTTATCTGGCTTCCCCACAATGAGCTAAGTATAAAAATGTCAGCCAGAATAAAAGTTTACCTGACTACCCGTTCACATGGAACAAAAGTTCATGACCAGCTGTGACTATCAGGACTATTATGAAACCCTGCTTCCAGCTATGGTAAATTGCTATATAGACTTGAAATGGAAAACTGCACATTCAGGGCCCAGTGGGGTGCAGATTTTCTTTTGTGGTGCTATGTACAAGCACACAAAAATGCCACTAATGCTTTGTGTATTGCAGCCAGAATTACTTGAGCTCAGCTGTCAATCAGAGAGAGCGATGAAGATGGAAGATGAAGGTTCTGTGTCTGACTGCATGCAGGAAATGTCAGCTGATGTTATGATGTCACGTTTCTCTCCGCCATCTGCCCAAACTGACTGCCTTATTATCTGCTACCAGCTCTTCTTTGAAAAATGGACCATTTCCAGTCTGTCTGAGATACTTCTTGATTTATTACCTGCATGTACCGATGGCCTCATTCGCCCTTGTCTTTAATTAGTTGGACCTGAGTGTTTGAAATGGGAACTACTAGCCAAAGGTTCTCAACCTTTGCCTCTCGGAGGCCGGAGACCCCCCTGTGATCAATAAATCTCGGGTTCTATATATGCAGCAGAGGCGTTCGTTGGTCATTAAGGCTTGGAAAGTCACCAGTTTGGCCACCAACATGGCAGTAAGATTCACATCAGTCAAGTCTACTGAGGCTTAGAGTAGGATATCTACCTAGGCTTCTCCATTTACACACAGGCTTCAAGGCTTTGTGGCCATGGCAGTGCGGTATATAAAGGCATAAGCTTGTAAATCTTGTGTTAAGTTTTCCCCTAGGAAACTGCCTGCTGGAGGCCATAATGAGCAATACACTTGAACAGAAATGAGATTAACATTTATGCATTCACTGCTTATAGGTAATATAATGTATAGTCTACATTTTGGGAAAACATGTTAGATTTCATGAGACTAACAAGTCATTATTATTGCCATCCCAGGTCTTTATTTTTATTTAGCATTACCATTTTCAGATGATTCAAATGTCAATAAAAGGAGCTGCACTTCACCTAGTGTAGCTGTGGTACTAGCTAGGGCTGGGCGATATGGACCAAAAATCATATCTCGGTATTTTTAGGCTGAATGGCGATACACAATATATATCTCGGTATTTTCTACGAAGTAGGTTAAATGTTCAGTTGTAAGTCAAAGCCACATGTGAGATGTCACAAGCACTTTTATTAAAACAAGACTGTGATCAAAATAAAATGCAAAGACAGGGTTTCCTTCCCTGTTTTAGAACAGTCTGGTAAGTTCAGAAAATTACATCACTTTATTGTAATGCAGCCTTTAAAACCAGGAAAAGACAACACTTATGCCATATCACGATATTACGATATCCAAAATCTAAGACGATATCTAGTCTCATATCACGATATCGATATAATATTGATATATCGCCCAGCCCTAGTACCAGCAATAATATACTGTATATTATAGTATTACTGCCTGAGTAATAATAGAATAATATAATATTGTGGCAATGTCCCTTAAAATTTGACTTAAATAAAAGTAATTAAGTTGTGGCTAATAAATGAAAAACATAATGGTCTGGAAGAGGCGTCCGTTTTTGATGCAGCGACGTCAGAAAGAAAATGAATTGATGATTGGTGACTTGGTTGCCAGGCTTGAAAGTTGGTTTAAAGTTGATTTTGTATCACCACATTTTGAATGCAAATCGTTTTTAAAAGTTACCAACTGGAGGCAAACTGAACGTGGTGGAGTGGAAGGACATTTTCATTAAATGTGGTGGCGGAAAAGACAAAGCTTTTGTAAAATAGGCAAGTGGGCTACTATGAAACAGTGCATACTTACTAGAGAGCTTGAGTAAAGGCAGTCTAGTGGTTGAAGGCCTTGCAGTTACTCTCCACCCCTCTGTGAAGAGGGAGGGGATTAAGTCAATTTAGGAGGAGAGGGGGAGTTTGTAATGAAACTAGAGAGAGAAAGAAGTGTGGAGTCACATAGTGACTAACACGAAACCTCAACAAGAAAGAGCCTCCTAGAAGCAGAAAACCGCAGCAGTTTTAGGGTTCAGGCTTTCACTGGCTGCTAATCCAGAAAGCCAACAACCAGCTGTGAAAGTAGTTTTTATTCATCTTCTTTTTACTTAGTGAACAAACAAAAGCTTACAAAAGAAATCATCCCCACAACAATTTCTTTTCTGAGAAGACATAAAGCTGAAGTAAGTCAACTTTTTATCTTGAAACGTCACATATTTGTGCTATTGTACGTTAACGTTAAGTGTAGTATTAACTGTAATGACATAAGATAGCGTTATCATGTGGAGGAGAGCGCCAAGTTGGACTAACCGGCTTGAGATAACTCACACGTGGCATGAAACTGGGAATCTGTATACTTTTAGGTTACTTACCAAAGACATTCAGCTGCATCCAGGTCGTTTTAAACCCTGGCGTATTTTATTAATGTGTAAGGAGAATGTTTTAAATGAGTGTGTTATCACAGAGGGAGAAGGGGTTCGTAGAAACAACAAATAGCAGCTAATTACTCGAGTAAGCTAACCTCAAGTGGCCTGGAGGCTGGAGGGGCTGTTTCGGAAGTGACCACTCGCCTGTCCAGCCTTTACAGCAGACTGTAGCCCGCCTGCCTCTTACTGTGCCCTTGTCCTGCTGTGCGAAATGCTGTGACAGTGGCCATTTTGTTCTAAGTGAGCAGAATAGGCAACACATGCTATTGTTTTAATTTAATTCAAATTTAACCAGCCGCGTATAACTGGTGTTCTGGTCAGCAGCAGTGGCCGCAGATAGGTTCAGGTCAGCACGATGAAGACGTATGCTGCCTTCACGGACTCCTCTTAAGCTCCGACATCAGAGGGTGCCAGCATTCAACCGCTATTGAACCTAAATTACACATACCGCAGAACCTCTAACAAAAGTTAGTTTTTGGTTGTTCTTGTTGTAGGCTATTTTAAGACATCAAGCAGCTCAGAGACACTTCATGCTGCAGCCGCAGCAACGTAATGATGATGACAAAATGCGCATCAGTGCACAGAATCGATGCTTTAATTAATTTATTTGTCGTCCTATAAATCTCCTTTTCCATCCCCTGAATGTCACATCTAGGAAGATCTTGTATCACAGAAAACTTTAGCTGTATTACCACGTTATTAATGTGCGCGAGATTTGTAAAGACGATATTTCAGACAGCATTTGAACGCAGCACCAGACTTCCTCCGGGCTCTCCCCAACAACGGCCACCCCACGGTGACGGTAACCGGAGAGCGGCTGAGGTCATGCCCGTGGAGAGACAGCTGTCAGCCAGCCAGGTTGCGTTTTTGGACTCCTCGGGGAACAGAGGCTCCTACGGCGAGTCGTTTATTTGTTTGAAAACTTGTGAGGATAAAGAGTTTGCCCGGCGTCCTTTATGTCCTGTAGAGGTTGATAAACACGGCCGGTCAAGGTCAGAAACATCCCCGCGGGGAAAAAAGAGTAGGAATGGGAGCTAGAGAAAGACATAAAAGAGATGGAAAGAGAGCAGGACACGTGATGAGTAAGTCTTAGTGTACTTAGCCTATGTCAAATCTTAATAAAACACCAGAGTGGGTTGTTATAATCATGTAATAGGCCAAAACGTATAATAGCCCCCCCCCCCCCACACACACACACACACCCACACACCCACACACACACACCCCCAAGGTTCCCTATTATAACGTCAGTTATGGCAACATTGCATCATGCAGCCCAGGTATTAGTTCAGGAAGCAGCTCCCTTATATGGTGTCTCTCTCCCTCCTCTCTCTCCCAGTGTGGGCTTCACCTGTTCTCTCCCTCTCCCACTCATGCAAACACACACTTCACAGTGTTATGACGGGGGCTCACAGCTGCCTGCTAACCATGAAAGACCTTTCCTCTTCGTGTTCTTACTTGTTTGCGACTCTGTGTTGTGCGTTGACCTCCCCTGCGTCACCAGCACACACTTAATGAAGCCCATGGCAGCTCAGTGTGGATGTGGACGGACAAATATAACCCTAAAAAGATGAGGGTGGAATGAGGATATGTGTGAATGTCACCTCATATAATGGTGCAGCAGCGGGTGAACTGTCACTACAAGCATGAGACTTTCATGTAAATTCCCATAAAGCTCCAGTAAGCTGCTTCCCGCTCCACTCCCTCTAGCCAAACAGAGTATTTAAATGAAAGGAAAGGCTGCGATGATAAGCAGGAGGAACTAGGCGGGAAATAGAGAGAGAGAGAGAGAGAGAGAGAGAGAAAGAATGTGTGATAAGCAGAAGAGGAGGGGGGCAACACAGAGACAAGACTGGAGTTTAATCTTAAACTTGTGTGACTTGTGTGTCTTGCATCATTCCACATGGTCATATCATATTACTCAACTAGGTTACTACTACACACACCAAGCAGCAACCGATACCATGGTTTCAACAACAGTGTCTGCTGACCTGAGTGCAGCGATGATCTCTATATGCCTTGTGTTTATTGTGTGTCTTGATACTGCAGCAGCGGCCACAGCACAGTAAATCCAATCCATGTGACAATAGCCTCTATACTTAGGCCTAGTTAATGGTGTGTGTGTGTCTGCTCCTGGTGGAAAGACTGTTCTGTCTTTCTGCCCGTTCTGCTGTGTTTACCCATAAATGAATCATACTTTGCGAAGCCCTGCAGTTCACAAAATGCCACAGCCAGGAGCTGGACTTCAGCCCACAAAGAGGGATTCACACCTGCGGTTTGAAAGCTGAGTCAGAGCTACACAGTCTTACCAGCACATTTTCATCAGAATGCAGACATCCATCTTTTGCATTTTGTCTGAATTCACAGTATCGATTTCTATAAATCCAAAGACAAGCAGCATAATTCATCATTAATTCAAGCAAAATAGTGATCCTGACAGTAGGATAGCATGATTATGACTAAAATGATCATTCTGATTATTTTGCCAGATAGTGGGAGCACGATTTTTAATCAGTATCACTAAGAAATGTACTGCATTTTTTACATCTTGTATCAACATTTTGACTATTTTCAACGACAGAGGATGATCAAAATGAAATCATACGTGTCAATATTGACATTAGCCTTTTTACTGTCTGCTTATATATTTCTGTGATAATGAATAGCCTAATTGGTGGGATATAAATTTACAGGGTTGAGTGGATGAGCGCCTTCAGCTCTGTCGTCCATTGTCGAGAGCCGAGGGAGTCGTGTGCGCGCTGAATGGGTTTCCAGCATGGGGTGTCAGTTACAAAGAACCCCCCCCACCCCTCCTCTCTTCAAATGCTCTTTCCAGCACAAAGGGAGTTCATTGGGCTATGGCTAATCACATTACACACACGCCTCATGAGCACATACGCACAGAAACACGGGCGCACACACACGGACCCTGCCAAATCTCTCCCATTAGATCCTCTCTCTTTCTCGCACACACACACACACACACACACACACACACACACACACACTCGAGAGGATGCCTTCATAAAGAGCCATTGAAAGGGTTTCCTGTTGGAGGCCTTGACTCCAGCCTCCTCCCCTCTTGAAATCAACCGGCTGAGGCTTTTCTCCCTCTGCTCTTCTTTCTGATTCACTCCCAAATGGAAAGGCTGGCTATATTTGGATCTTTCTTTTGGATCTTGTTTAGATGTTTTCCAGATGTGTGTGTGTATGTGTGTGTCTGTGTGTGTGTGCTCTTGTCAGGGTGGTCATGACTGGAATATGTTTGTTGTTGTTCATTCGTGTCACAGGTTATGGTGACCTGTTTTGTGTGTATGTATGTGTGTGTGTGTGTGTTTGTGTGTTGCTGATTGTAATATGTAAAGAAAAAAAGAAGCAGGCATTACTTTCAACTTGGTCATGACTGGCCTAAGCCTATTTGCTGCTGCCGGTCAGCCAGGTCAGAGGTTACAGTTCCCTGTTCTGTGTGTGCGTATGTGTGTGTGTGTGTATGTTGTTTCTGCCATGTAAAAACAAACTGCGTCACCTTTCAGTTTTGATCTATTAATCCCAGTAAGACACAAGAATAGGCACACTGTGCTTACACGCTGTTGACAGACTTCCCTCCTCCTTGGTTCCAGCTCCCCACTGCTTTCCGATTGAAATCTGACCAGTTTAAGACATTTTCCCTATTTGCAGAACAAAAGCAGACCTCTTATTATTTTACTGTGGTCAAAATCAAGGGTGAAATAGCTGCCCTGTTGACAGGACAATGGCAGAGCAGACAAAAAGTGATGGGGGGATTGCTGAGGACATTTCAGTGAGAGGTGTCAGGTACCCAACTGGGATTTACAAAACAATGACTGGCCACGTGAGCGGTGACTGGGGAAACTGTCCCGGTGAGAAAGTGTCTTGTCTCGGCCTACAGGCTGTTATTACTGTAAAGCAGCGCTCCTCAAAAATGCTGACCCCCAGGGGCTTTTGGGGGGACTCCATTAGGTCCCTAAACTAAACTGAACAATAACTGAAATATCACGTTTTTTTGTGGTACAATGTCTGAGAATTGCTAAGTTTTTATTTCTCATTGATACAACTTCCTAAAGAAAGTTATTCATTTTTGGACTGAATAAAATCAGAAAATAAATATCTTGCCATTATAAAGTTTGGGAACCTTTATTCTGAAAACCTTAATAGCTGTTAATCTTAAATGTGAATTTAAACTTTTTCTCTGCTGTCAAGTCATTGCCATCCAGTGCCTTTACTGAAACTTAATTCTATCATTTTAATTATTTTTTTCCCTCTCTCTCTTCCGCTGCCCCTCCTCCCCCTCCTCGTGCCTCCTCCCCTGCAGAGCAGCGATGGCGCCCTCTCTCCTCCAGGCCTACAGGAGGCGCTGGTGGATGGCGGTGACGGCGGTGATAGAGAACCTGCTGTGCTCCGCCGTGCTACTGGGCTGGGGCTCGCTGCTCATCATGCTCAAGAGGGAGGGCTTCTACTCCCACCTGTGCTCAGGTAAAACCAGCGGCTCTACGCCAACTCTCTTCACACTAGAAAGTTTCAAAAAAAGAGTCACAAATGTGCAGTTATCTTTTTTAGGACATTCTATAGTTGGAATGACCATATGAAACTCAACACATCGCTTCATATTATACCATGTTGTACTCTGCGTTTTTGCTAGCATCAGTTTTGAAGTGTATGTGTTCATGTAGATGGGTAGGGCCATAATTTGAAACTCAAATACACATTGCAACCCCCGAACCCCCCCTGCCAGAAGTTCAATAACTCTAATAGTCAACTTAAGGTGCTACGTGTATCATTTTAACATCAATGAATCATTACCACATGCATTTTGTGACATCAGTGTAATTAAACTAAACTAAACTAAACAAAACCAGACCGTCACAGAGAAGATTTGCAGCCTCTACCTGTCTCTACACTGCATTTTACATTGGGTGCTACGGTGGCCGACAGGTGCAAAAGCAGTACAAGGGCCCAAAGCATTAAGATAAACACGCTACAATTTCAGAAATGATTCAAATTCAAAAACACATGCAAACCACGAAAGCAAATGCAGCAGCAATCGTTTGCTTAATTTCTGAACGATGCAAACGATTTCTCTTTTGTATCCCATCGGCCACCGTAGTGTGCACCCGGGGCCAAATTGACGGAAAAATGCTTTCTAGAGATTGCTTTATAGCACAAAGCAGGGAGAGGGTGCTGCTCTTCCAGTCAGTCCAGTATCAAGCTCTAATTGGTCAATGAGTCAGCATCTGCTGTGCATGCAGTGCAACTAGAACGCTACAAGAACACTTCAAATCACAATTTAAATTAAATCAACCCTGCAGCTCTAACACACACACACACACACACACACACACACCATTCTAACCCCCCCACCCCCCCTCCTCGCAGAGAATGACTCGGTGGTCGTGTCCCTGGGCAACGCCTCCAGCGGTGAGGTGGAGGAGTGGCTCAGCTGCGTGGACCAGGAAGAGATGCTGAATCTGGGCTTCACCATTGGCTCTTTCTTGCTCAGCGCCACCACCCTGCCCCTCGGCATCCTGATGGACAAGTTCGGGCCACGCCCAATCCGCCTGGTGGGCAGGTAAACAATAAATACATAGAATAGATGTATAGGGGGACATGCCTGTGGTAATATGACTAATTATGACGTGGTAGTGTGTCTTTTTTTAACTTCAAGACAACTCCCAAATTCCTAAAGCTCATATTTCTTTTGAAGGGGAAGTTTGTGTTTCATCTTTGCATTGGCAAAGATTGTTGCTTGTCTGGTAAGAGGTTTGAATACCATGAATTTCATCTGTAAGAAGTGCAACAAGGGGGAATGAAAGTTAGATACTGTAAGGCGGTACTTAATTCCTGCATAGGGATCAGTCATTGAGAAGAGGAAAGCTTAGAGAGTAGTGTGTAAAAAAAAAGCAGATAGATCACATTCCCAAAGTGGGAGGAGAGAGATTACTCCTTTTGTGTTTCCTCAGTGGGGAAATGAATGAATGTAGGTGGGGCACGTAGTATGCACGTAGTGGAATTCTTGCACAACGGGTGCGCAAATTGGCGGCAGACGTGCACACATTGAAGACACACATTTTCACACAGGCACAAGAGCTGCTGTTTCAGTATCTATGACACTGAATAGCCATGACAGCCACGATCACAACAGAAGGTGTGATGGCAAAATGAAAGCTGAGAAAAAGATGCAGAATAGAGATGGAGATGAGAAGTTATCTGTGGTTGCATGTGTTGTAACATTCAGGCAGTTCAACCACCAACAGTTGCTCCTTCTTTTTTCATCACAATTTCACTGATGTCAGCAGACTTTGTCAGCTGTATTTTAACAAAATATACTAATGCATGAAAAGAATGTTTAACGTGTGTCTATTGATCCACATCTACAGGCCATACTGAATAATATTTGAATGTTTTCTCATCAAACTTTCGCTTGTCAACATGTGAGTTGTCTGACTCAAACATGTTTAAACAGGAAGACTGATGAGTCACCAACTGTTGTCCCCTAGAGCAGTGGTTCTCAAACTTTTTCACGTCAAGGACCCCTAAACTGACACAAATTAGACCACGGACCCCCATTTGATAAGATTTTGTCCCAGGGTCCCCCATCTAATAAGATTTTTGCATTTATTACAGAAAGTGTATGAAACCCATGACCAAAATAGTCATACATTCTGTCATTATGTTACTTACATTACATTATGTTATGGATGGAATTATAGTGAAAATGAATTATTCCCCTTTTTGCTGGGGACCCCCTGGAACCCCCTCAAGGACCCCTGGGGGTCCCCGGACCCCACTTTGAGAACCACTGCCCTAGAGCAGTGGTTCTCAGCCCGGGGGTCGGGACCCACCAGGAGGTCGCGACATGATTTACGGGATAGGAAAATAACATATTTCTCCTATACAAATGTATTACTGTGTGTAATTTTTCAGATTTTTCTTGTGAAATACTGAATAGTTTTCAGCCTCTAGGCCTCGTCTGATAACCAAATAAAACTGAAAAGGCAAAATGGTTCCTAGTAGTAGGAGTAGGCATCGCTTCGTTTTAAGGAGTCTCAAGCCAAAAAAGTTTGAGAACTGTCCTAGAGTTTCTGGCCCTCTGGGAGTTGTTATACTTGACTTCCTACCATAAGCACCGAATCAAACCTGTTGGAGCAAGTTTATACCAACATAGATTATGAATGTGGGCAAGATGGTATAATATGACATGTGATAGTTTGAATTCCTCCTGATTTTCTTTGTCATTTTTTCTTTGCAGTTCGTGTTTCGGTCTGTCCTGCATCATGATGTCAGTGTCTGCCTACGACCCTGGTGGTAGGTACACACAAACACACACTGGCCAGTCAAAAAACACTCCGGTATCAACTAGTCAGCTACAAAATATGACATATAAGAAATCTGTTTTTATGACACCGTGAATACTTCAGTATCCTTGTCCTGTGTAAATGTATCTGGACATTGTTGAGCTATCAAATAATTCTCCTCTACATGAGTAAACCTGTTTTTCTAGAGCTATTGTTCATTTTCCCGCTCAAAGCTGAATGATAGCAGGATTCACACCGCCTGAGGTTTTGTTTTACTATTGGTTTACAAAGCCAGCTGGTAAAGCCTGATAGAGCGACATCTTATTCTTATGGAGATATTCTGCAGAGGGTTTGTTTATTCAGTTATCTTCTACAACACATTGCTCATTGTCAAAAGGGCTCAGTTGGGGATATTTAGTTGAAAGTAAAGAAAAAAAGTGTTGTTGGCTATTTACATTTATTTTAATTTATTCATAGTTACATTTTTCAACCACCTAAATGACAGCATACGTGGAATTGAGCCAAATGTACTGGATATTTGTTTTGGAGGCTGGTTTGGGTATTACTGCAATATTTGTTTCTTTAAAATCTGCAAATATACACACACACAATCAGTAGCATAATCCTATCATCTTATTATAGTCTCTAAATGCATCCATCTAACTCCTCTGTCCTCCTCTCCTTCTCTCCAGTGCTGTCAGCGCTCATCTTCCTGGCTCTGTCCTTCAACGGCTTCGGAGGCATCTGCCTAACCTTCACCTCCCTCACGGTGAGACACAGAACTGGCAGGAGACACAAAAAGATCCTCAATTTTTCAATTTTTGATAGTTATCTGATTTCTCCCAACTGCTTTAGTGCCCCTTTCTCTGTGCTCAGCCAATTCTCAGTATGTTGAGAAGGTGCTGCACTGCCAACATGCTTAGCAACACCCATATTTTGTTGGTTATCTTGCCAGAAGCAGAAGCATCTCACGTTCACGGTGCAATTGGTGCAAGTAAATTATTTTTCGGAAAAAGAAAAACAAACCCACCTACTGGAAAAATCATGAAATATTCTAAATGCCAAATGTCAAATTCCAAGCCAAATTGAATAGGTCTCTCTCTCTCTCTCTCTCTCCCTCTCTCTCTGTCTTTGTCTTATTTGCCGACCCGCACACACAAACCAGAGAAAGAAAATTGCAAACAAGCACATTATTGTCACTTCAGCCCGGCCTACGTTGGTACCAAGGCGGCTTCTCAGCTGCCTCTCTCCTCTCTCTCCTCCACACTGTCCCTGCTGCTTGTCGACCAATTAGAGCATTCATTAAAACCTGGGTGTATTTGAGGTCAGTTAAAGTAAAGCATAGATTTTCGAAGGGCGTCAGTCAAATTTCCACAAGAGTCACACCTGAAATATTTTGGCACCGGCTGAATGTGAAACTACGCTGCCTTTGCGTTCTGCCAGCTCAGTTGAACATTTTTCTATTGTGCTTATGCAATTCATATTCTGAGAAGCTACTAATGTCGGGTTATTTTCCTGGAACAGACGAGCGGAAGGTTTTTGGCAGCTGAGTGATGCCGCGTGGTCCGGACCTCTATTTGTGTCAGCTGAGGGAACAGTGTGTGTTGTGTCTGGCTATGTTTGTGTACATTTGCGTCAGGCATGTTTTTTGCGTGTGATGTGTCAGCTGGTACCTACATTATCGAGTTGGTTTTATTGCTGCTGCATGCCCCGCTGTCCTGGCAGATATTTAGGAGTGTGTTTTGTGTTGGCTGTGTGTGTGTGTGTGTGTGTGTGTGTGTGTTACAGTGTTTCCTTCTGAGTCGCACATGATTCCCCCAGATGGAAAGTCTCCCAGTTATGTTTCCACCAATAACGGCCTCCGGCTCCCCACACACCCTCCCCACGGCTCTGCCCACTCACCTCTAACTAAAACACACAAGGCCATACTTCATCCCACTCTCCCTCTTCTGTTCCCTTACTTCCTTCCTTACTTTCCCCTTCTTCCTTCCCTTCCTCCTCCCTTCCCTCTTCTTGTTCTCCCCTCAGTACTTTTTCTCCCCTCTCTCTCTCTGTCCTACACAGCAGTCGTAAGAAAATCAATGCAGAACCTTTTCAACTCTGCATGACTGTGCACACGTGTGTATGTACAAATGTGTGTGCATGGTTATGTACACAGAGGAACATGAACATGAAACAGATGTGGAAATAATGAAGGTCAAAGTTGAATATGGACAAATGACCCATGGAAATCTTGTGAGCTCTCCCCTGTGTGGTGCCACCGGTGGCTTTGGATAACAGAACAGCTAAGCACCCATCTTTGTCTCTGTCTGTGACTCTCTGTGGGCTATCTAAAGTTAAAGGGATATTCTGCTCATTTACAGTCAGCTGTGCCCCTTGGATTCAATGAGGAATGCTAACAAGCTGATTAAGGGAAAGAAAAGCAAACATTTGCAAAATTCCAAAATAAGATATCAGCCATTTGAAAAATGTGACACCTATTCATACAAGGTGATTGTTTGCAAAAAATGTTAGAATGTAAGAAAGTATGTTAGTTTTTAAAGGACAGCGGGTAAATGAAGTTCCTAGTTGACAGAATGATAGCACTTTTTAGACTGGATTGTCTATATTTTATAGATATTGAATAATAAACTTCAGGTAATGCTTTTTCCCCAAATGGATAGTGTTTTGACATGTGTAACATTGGGGGAAAATGTAACCAACTTAAACTCAAAATGTCAAAATATTCCTCCAACACACAGCACAAAGCACAATTCATGCCTTTTTTTCTGCTTGCTCAGGAAAAATCATGACGCATATTTGTATGCGTGTGCACACATGCATGGAACATCGCTTTCACATGAATCAGGCTTTCTGTCTGTATTTCACACACACACACACACACACACAGGCAAGTCTTGGCAATGTGAATACACATATTTTAGCACTCGCATATAAAAAACGTTTAGGAATGCATGTTCATAGCGAGGCATGTGAACCTGTAAGTTTCCTCCCATCACTCCACCCTTTCTCTTCAGTGACATAGTGCACTGGCAAAAACCACGCAGCACATGGCACCATGGAAACATCTGTTTCCACACAACCTTATTCTGCTTCCTTTTAGGGAAAGCGTGATTGAACAGTAACACACACACACACACATCTCTTGCAAACATACGCGCTGTGCTCTTTCTTCCTTATTAAACACACATAAGCACAATATTAATATCACGCACACAGACACTTGAGTACTCTAACAACACTCCCACCCTCCTCCCCTCTTTGTCCCTCTCTGACCTCTCTCTCTCTCTCTCTCTCTCTCTCTCTCTCTCTCTCTCCTTCTCTAATTGGGTTGGGTGTACCAGCATTAACCGGCCTCCGCAATGTTGTTGTTCTTAGGAGTTGATGTCAGCACAGCACAAGGACACACAGGTGTGCATGCTGTATCATGACATTAAACCAACTTTAAAGAAAGGGGTAGTTAACTGACTGTACTGGGCGTCACCCCGATCTAAATGTGTGTAACTGAATTAGTACGAGGCAGGACTTGGCTGAAAAAGCGTGCTCAGTCAACTCACCCAGGGCAAATAGTGAAAGAAAAAAAAACTTGGCAAGAAAGGCTCATTGTGTTTCAGAAGGTTTGGTTTAGACGTGGGAGCGAGCCAGGTCTTTCTTCAGCTGGTCGGTAGCTCAGTCTGGATTCGTGCCGAGCCGCTGCATGATATACAGCAGCGGCTTACATCCTTTCCTCCAGCAGCCAGACCACCTTTTTGTGTAAGGAGGACCATACAGGACTCCCTTTCTCCTTTGTAGTTGTATATATACGTCACACACCCTTGTGGTTTTGACCTGCAGGTTCATGTGAGGACAAGGTGGCCTAACTCAGAGGTTATGCACCTGTATACTCACCTGTTTCAGTCCTACAGCTTTGCCAGAGGCACACATTGGGGCGGCTGTGGCTCAGGAGGTAGAGCGGGTCGTCCACTAATCAGAAGGTCGGTGGTTCGATCCCCGACGACTCCACTCCGTGTGTCAAAGTGTCCTTGGGCAAGATACTGAACCCCAAATTGCTCCGGATAGTTGCCCCAGCACCCTGCGTGGAAGCTTGCCGCCATTGGTGTATGAATGGGTGAATGTAGGCATGTTGTAAAGCGCTTTGGATAAAAAGCGCTATATAAATGCAGTCCATTTACATCATTTGTCTTTTCTGGAGCGTTAGCCTGACACTGACTCTGCGGTGCTATTAGTTACACAGATATGTTAAGTATGCATGACTTTGGCTGAGTTTGTGTTTCACCTGTTCTGACTTGACATTGAGGGAATGGGGAAGGTGTTCTGGTGTTGCAAGTGTTTTGCAGTCATGGAATTGGCCTTCGACAGTATTGGCTGTCGGGACGGGCCTTTCTCTTTACACACCAATGGGAATAGTGCTTTCAGCTGCTCCCCCTTACAGTTATAATAGCTGTCACATGCCTCCCAACGCTGATTTAGTCTCAGCCCAGCACAGAGAGAGACTTAGTTCAGAGTTATCAAGGCTGCCAGACTCTGCCTGAATCAGCACTCTATATGAGGAAGGAGGAATGACTAACAGAGATGCTTGAAATATTAAATTTAGGGGTTTGCGACAGTGAAAGGTCTGTGGCTGAGGAAGAGTGAGTGTGAAATGCGTGCCAGAGAAAAGGTTGGTGGAAAAGGTTACGGGACCCAACGAGTGTGTCACAAATGCAGAGAAAGAACAGGAATGAGTCAGAAATACTGAGAAACCTCAAAAGTGAGAGTTACAGTCACACATTGTGGTTTGAGGTTTTCCATTCATGACGGTTGAAACAGAGGGCATGTGATCAACAGCCATGTTGTTAGCGGAGGCAGCAGGAGGAGCTGCGTTGGCTTTAGACCACTTAGTTGCATTACACAGTATAAGTCAACACTGGACCTATATAGATCAGTCGGTGAGCGTTGTACGAAACCTACGAGGGTTAGGTGTTTGATACACATCTATACTCTATATATAAGGGATAGAGAGAAAGGGAGGGAGAGAGATGAGGTAGAGAGAAGAAGCCGGTACTAATCAGCTGTGGTTTAGTGTTTCCTGCTGTGAACTCCACAGAGAGCAGAGCTGCAGCTGTGGCTTGGAGAGATCAGTCAAACCCAAAAACGTGACTCTCTCCTTCTCCTGCTCTTTCTTCATAACCCTCGTCTCCCTCTTTCTCTTTCTCCTTTTTCTTCTCCCTGTAGTCTACCTCCTCTGTCTTTCACAGATTCAGTGTTGTGTTGAAATCTCTGTGCTCATTAGGCTGCTATTTTGTCAGTTTTTATTTTCTTCATTTAGGCCTTAATCAAACTTAATGCCGCAGTCTCACAATGGCCAAGTGAGTGGAAACCCCAGGAGCGGAGCCATAGTTGATTAGTCCTGACAATTGAACGGCCAAAGCCCCCTTGTGTGTGACTGTGTGACCCCGGACGATCCCTCTGTGCCTCCATAACGTCACGTGTTTCTCTCCACTTCCCACTGGGCAGGGTTGGCATGCAGGACATGTGCTGCAAGGCCATGTGTGAAATACGCATTTTATGGGAACTGCCGGAACACAGTGGTGGGAATCACGCTGCTGCTGACACATGCACACACACACACACACACACACACCTGCACATGCACACATTCACTCGTACGCTGTCTTTCTCTCACACACAAATCTCATTCACTCACTCTTGTACACACATGTTGCTACCATGAGACTTACACTGTTACCGCATGAAAGCAAACATCAGCTAGCTGCCATCCCACATGGCTGGAATAACTTTGCTTTAACATTAGTAAGAGATGCAGACTCCTGTGTGCTCAGAGGGCCCTCTCGCCTAAATTCCAGACATCTCCGCAGCCGGAGAGTCCAGGCTGTAGATCTCAGAGCCAGGGACGGGCCACGAAATACTTCGATTCTCAGAACCGCTGAATGAGGACGGGTGTTCTCGGGATGTTTTTCCCTCTGGCTCAGGCGGCGAGCTTCTCCTCAGAACAGAAAACGTTTTTTTTTTTTCCTATTTACCCGCTGTTCCTACTGTTGTGTTGCCCTTTGACGTACCCAACGTGACCCTGAGCTGACCCCTGCAACACACACACCAGAGTCAGAGCCACTAGCTGTCAGCACCTTCTTTACACATACAGCGACCACCCGACACACACACACATACACATACATTATCATATACACAACTACAAATATCTACTGTCACGGACAAGCATGCACATATAAATTCTCACCCCCGTGTTACACCTCACGTTTCGATCGGCACGAGACGACCCCGAAGCAGCTCTAGGAATGTCTGTATGGGGTAATGAAGTTCCTGGAAACCCTTTCTTGGGAGTTATTTGTCGTTCATAGCTTCCCACCAGCACCTATAGAGCATCAACGTTTTAAAGCATACCGACATAACATCAGAAGACTGTGGAGTTTTAGACAGCATTGCACATTGAAATACCATTCCACAATCAAGACATTTTAATGCAATATCTTTATATGTTTTCCATTTACAGTGCATGTTAACAAGTTTGACAGAAATGTTCATTACCCCACATCCCAACCCCCTCCATAAAGCCACCTTATATCAACCTTAAATTCATGAATGCGTTAATTGATAAGCTGAGGATTCATTGACTTTTTAGAAATTGCTAAACTAGACACTATTTAATACAAAAACAGATGGTTCTGAATATTGTTTGGGTCAGACTGTCCTGCATTTCCCAACGCTTCATCTAACATCATCTTCTTCAGCCTCAGTGAGCTCAGTATAAGAGTGTGGAAAGTGCACAGAACTGTGGAAAAAAAGAAAGGGGGACGCTACTAGGTGAACCCTGACCCGGGGGGGAGATTAGTCGACGGCGACAGAAGTTCGGAAAACCACGGGTGGCGTTGGGAGAGAATAGTCAGCTTGTCATGCAGCACACCTAAAATCCCCGCCATGTGATTTTATAATCATGATTGACCCATTTAAATCTCTAATCAAAGGACACTGAGTGTGCTGCATGCACAACAGGTCATTGTTATGTTGGCTAAGCTCCTTACTACTGTAAATAGGTCGACCTAATATATGATGTGCTTAGTGCCTGGTGCCCGCTACCCTGTCCCCTTTGACGGGTCATGCATGCCCCCTGTGCTGGGTCCACCAAGCTCAATGAAGTTACTCTTGAGTGCTGACTATACACCGGCTTCCACACCATTAATCCCAACTCTAAGAATTAGTGGAAATCGAAAAAAAAAAGACCTTGGATGTGTGTCTAAGTATAGCTTAAACTATGGCTGAACGGTCAGGGCTGGTCAGGACACAAAATGGGTCATGGCCTTGTTTCTTGTTCCCTCATGACATGGAAACTAATATTTTTTTAATGAGTCTGGTTTGCAGGGTGAGACTGGAGTTACTTTGTGTCGGTCCCAGGCTGCAACAGTTCAATACGTTCAAAGTTATATTGAGTCCACGATTTACTGTAACGTGCGTACGTTTTAGTCCATTCGTGTGCACGAGATACAATTCGTTCCATTGATTTCGTTAAACTGTGCAGTTTAGGAAAAATGCAACTTAAAAGGTACCTTTTAGGTATTGCAGATAGGCCTAGTAAGGATTTGGTATGCTAATATCCATTGTCTGTTTACACTGAATAGGCATATCCCCCAGATATTGCAACATATTTAGCCACTTAACCTTCAGGCCATGTAAACACAATCAGGTGGCTGCAACACACCCAGGACAGCGCCACATTTAATCACCAATATGTGCACTGACTCGCATGTAATACAGCGGATGTATTATATATCGAGAGCACGATGTCACTATTTCGAGGGCACGTTTTGGCAATTTGTGCGCACTTAAAGAGGAAATCGAGGGAACGAATTGTATCTCGTGCGCACGAATAAACCAAAACGAGGGCTCATTTTAACCAGATCGAGAGAACGAATTCTATCTCGTGCGCACGAAAAAAGAAAACGAGAGCTCGAATTGCGTATCGTGCGCACGTTACAGTATATCGTGGCCAAGACATCAATTATTTTTCTCCCGATGGCCACTCCCGTGTACTCCCGGGCTCCGTAATACGAAGGCTCTGCAACTATCCCTGCCTTGTGCGTCCTGTTCACACACAGCAGCTGTCTGCCCTCTGGTGGTCAAGATGACTTATTGCACCTCCACTAAACCAGAGTTTTGATTTGTTCACACAAACTCAGTGTATTTCACATTGCTGAGGTTTTGGTGAACTTATTTGATTGGTGTCTTAACTGTCATTGTGTTTGCTATGTCAGAAGGTCTGGGGTTTATTTTTATAATTTGTTTCTTATGTCTCCTTCCCTTCCTCTTCTCCTTGCAGCTCCCCAACATGTTTGGCAGCCTGAGCTCCACCATCATGTCTCTGATGATCGGCTCCTACGCCTCCTCTGCCGTCACCTTCCCTGGAGTCAAGGTAGCATCATCAGAAATTAACAATAACATTGACACTCTCTGCATTCTTCTGTTCAATACGTATGTGAACGTATAACCACAGGATTAGTAATATGCCCTTAATACATTACCGTGCCATAAGTGATTTTTGGAGAAGAAATGTTTTTCTTGAATAAAAGCTCATGGTTGGATTTCTTTTACATAGCTGAACGAGACAACAAGGGATCAGACAGTTTTAAATGAATTTTGGCTCTCATGTGGTTCTGGGTCTAGATCCAAGGAGGATAGCAGTTAGAAGGCAGGGTCAAATAATTGATTGACTTTCAGAGAAGCTGCAGGCCATGAGAGCCCAGTGCCTGCCCTGCCTACAAATCATGGGACTCAGTGTGGTGCAAACTGTTACTTTGCATTCAAACTCTTCCTCTCCTCTCTCTCTTTCTCAGCTGATCTACGATGCAGGCGTGTCCTTCCAGGTGATCATGTGGATGTGGACGGGTCTCGCCGCATTTGTCTTTTGCAACTGTTTCCTTAACTGGCCAGTAGAGGGCTTCCCCACGCCGGACGAGGTTGACTACAGGTCAGCGTAGCTGCCAGTCTTTTGCTTCATCTCACCCCAGTGACACAAAATCAGAAAAGTGTTGCTGACAAAGAATCATTGCCCATGTTGAAAACAAAAGCAACCACAAGTTAAATTGCAACTTTGTAACCTCTCTCCTTCGCTCCATCCCTCCATCCCCACTGTGTGTGTGTGTGTGCTTGTGTGTGTGTGTAACAGTAAGATCCTGACACTGCAGGAGCTGCCTGCAGGAGAGCAGAGGGTGGTGGGAGAGAGACTGAGCCAGAAAAACGGGGACATCCGACACTCCACAGAGAAACTACCTCCAGGTGCTGAAGCCCAAGCCACACCCAGTGAGTCAACATATACTCAACACACCCCTCTGGTGATAAGTCATATTAGTTTTACTGTGCAGCATATAGAAACCATCACTTATGTGCAGTTGTCTATGCTGATGTGTTGGGCATCGGTAATTGGGGTTTATTGACACCAATACTGACAGGGTTTAGTTCTTACTCAGGCTACACGTCCTAAAAATATATGCACTTGTATAACTGTAAAGGTCTTTGGGTAAAAGTGAACTTCTCTCTGTCTGTCTCTCTGTCTCTCTCTTCCTTTCCCAGATGCCGTTCCCTTCCGTCGGTCAGTTTTCTCCCCCATCTTCCTGTGGAGTCTGGTCACCATGGGGATGTCCCAGTTGAGGATCATCTTCTTCATGGGCGCGATGAACAAAATGCTGGAGTTTATGGTCACCCACGGCGACCCGCACCGTGAGTGTCCAACCGTCGCCACAGTCAAATGAGATGCTGGCATTACTCACGGGGTTGTTGTGATCTTGATTAGTATTGCTTCAGAAAATAAAGCTATAGAAGAGTTACTGACAGAGTATTGTTCTTTGTTTCGTTTCCAGCGTCTGATGAGCTGGTGATTGAGGCAGAGGAGAATGGTGAGTAACAAAGCAATGTGGCTTTGAAAGTGTGTATGTTATGTGATTTTGTGCATATTTGTGTCTAAACTAATCAGTCTAAATAAGTGTGAATGTTTAAGAGTCCACGTGTGTTTGCCCTCTCCCTCAGTGAGTTTCTACTCGTCCATCTTCGGCACGCTGCAGCTGCTGTGCCTGGTGACCTGTCCTCTGATCGGCTACATCATGGACTGGAAGATGAAGGAGTGTGAAGAGGAGAGGAGCCCCGCCTTGGCCACAGAGCAGAAGTAAGAGAACGGGGGATGGTCCGAGAGAAGGAAGCAGAGGAAGTGAGAGAGAGAGAGGGAAAAATGGTCCGAAGGAAAGTTTGGCAGATAGAGAACAAAGGGTGGGGAGGGAAGCACTGAAGGAAGGAGGTAAAGAGGGAGGATATGGGAGGAAGAGGCAGAGGAAGACTGGATTAGGGAGAGAACACGAACAGAGGAATAGAATAATGTAAGTGCAAAGAGTCATGACGCTTGACACAAGCAAACTCAACCAAAACTGAATAGTCAATTGTCTGAATAGTCAAATGATGAACTGTAAACAAAAACAATGAAACTAAATTCTCCCCATAATGCAGTGCAAATGCGTATGTGTGATGTGTCATTGTGATTGGGGTGATGTAGCGGAGTGGTAATGTTATATCTCTAATGTCTCTCTCCCATCAGACAGTCCAGTGTGCCCAAGAGAGACCGTAAGATCCAGAAGGTGACCAACGCCATGAGGGCCTTCATCCTCACCAACCTGCTGCTGCTGGCCTTCGGGTTCTGCTGTCTCATAGACAACCTGCCTCTACAGGTGGGCACACACACTTCTAGTGCATGAACACACATGATAGGAGTATGTTAGCTAGAGAACAAGGAAACAAAGAAATTTACAGTGCCAGATGTGTTGATTTGTTGCTCATTTCTTTCCTCTTGCTGCTGCGTTAGATCCTGACCTTCATCCTCCACACCATGGTCCGAGGCTTCATCCACTCCTGCTGCGGAGGCCTTTATGCTGCTGTGTGAGTACTGCATTACTAAAGTTCTCCAATAAACATCAACTACAGATCTCTACAACTCCATCCGCATCCAAGAAATAATTGGGTATCGTCCCTGTAACCTTGTCACACCTTGTCACCTTGTGCAATTACAGAACAAGCTTCCTTAGTGTTGCATTTATTCATGCTGGATTTATATGCGGTCTTCTTGAGAAATAGCAACCTTTCCCCCTCCTGTGTCCTTCACTGTGTGTGGTCCTGTACACAGAAAAATCCTCAGGGTTAGTTTAACTCTGAGAGTGTAAAAAAAAAAAGTTAATTTACGAGTTAATTTAACACTCGTAGATAGTTTTGAACAGCTGCCCCAGAGCCATACCCGCTCTATGAGTGCAGAATTAACTCTGCAATCAACATTTATCAACTCCAGTTAACTGAGTGAACAATCAACACATATTAACACTGGAAACTTTTCTATGTGTAGTTCAAAAGTGCTGAGAAGAGCCCACCCTCTTAGCAGTACTAACCATCAGTTCAGTTGTGTGTAGTAATGTAGTGACCATCGGTAATTGGGGTTTCAGTCTCTGTTATGAAACAGAGATAATAAGTGTCATCTTCCACAGCTACCCATCCAACCACTTTGGCACCCTGACCGGCCTGCAGTCCATGATCAGCGCTGTGTTCGCTCTGCTGCAGCAGCCGCTCTTCATCGCCATGGTCGGCCCGCTGGAAGGAGACCCCTACTGGGTGAGGACACACTCACATCTCTGCACACCTGCACACACTTACACACATAGACATACACAGGCACTAAGGCATTCAGGTGGACTCTGGATTTTGTTTCAGGTCTCCAAATGAATCTCAGCATTTTCACATTTTTGTTGACAAAAATGCAGAATCATTTAAGTCCAGTTATTAATGTTGTCATGTTAATTCATAGTGTCTATTTCTAGTCTTAGTAATGTAAGGTCAGTATATTTGGTTTGATCATCAGTTCACCTTGTGTGCTACTCTCCCTCCAGATCAACCTGGGCCTGCTGATCTTCTCATTGGCTGGCTTCCTGTTGCCGGGATACCTGTTCTACCACCGCAGGCACCTGGTGAGGGAGAGGGAGGCCAGGGACAAGCGGGCAACCGGCCAGGAGACGCTGGCGCTCAACCACTCAGAGACCAACGGCTACAAGCACCACAGCAACGGCCACGGCGTTGTGGAGGCCTAGAGCGTCAACACACAGCCAAGGATTGTGGGAACTGTAGGATTTATTTTTGTACGTGCCTTCAAAATGAGCACCAGCAATGTAGTCATCAGTATATATTTTGTTTTGATATTTCCAGTGTTTTTTTTGCATTGCTGTTGCGAATTTTGCTCACCGCAAACCATATAATCTCAGAGCAACTAGGATCCCCTGTGTTTTGTAATGACTCTTAGTTAGATGTTGAGTTCTTGTCACGTTGCAGTGGGATTTAGGGAGAGGGTGTCATCATCATGTGTTGCTGTTTTTTTTTAAAATTTTATTTATTTTGGTTTATCTCAAAGAGCCAAATTAGCATGAGTAAAAGCCATAGATTTCACTCACAAGCACACGCATGCACACAACCTGGCGTGGCCTTTGTGCCACAACATGGTTTTCATGGTACTTGAAAGACTGTTGTATAGTTTTCAAACACTTGATATAATCACCGCAATCCATGCTAACACCAAAGAACAGCTCAGCTTTGTTTCAGAAGCGTGCCTAATGAAGCAAACATTTATATTAATTGTGCTGTTTCTACTGTAATCCCCTCCACAAAAGCTACAGATGTATATGGATGAAACAGTATGTGCTAACAGCGTAGCAGCTATGAGTGAGAATCGAAAGCATGTAATGATAAACTGCTGGTAAGTATGAACAACCTATTTGGGTATTATCAGAGCACAGCACGCTAAGCTATGACAAGCAGCTTCCAAAAAAGCTCTCCTTTCTGCATGTTCATAGGCGTAGTGTTCACACACACACACACACACACACACACACACAGGTACACACAAAGATAGGCTGGTTGTAGAGACACCATAACTACCTCTTCTGTTCCCTTTTTTGTACTGACTCTGCAACCGATTCCTGTGTCTGTCCATCCATTTTTTTATGTTAGGAAACACTAATTTGTCGTTTAGATTAGTCAAATACCCCTGGCTGAGATTTAATCAGTGCACCATCATTTCTCCTTGTGCATTCATGTTCTGTAGAGGTGAAGATGATTCAACCCTCACATTTCTGGAATTTTTATATGTAGGAAGGACTTTTTTTTTCTTTCAAATTTGACAAGGAAAGATATGACTGATTTTAAAATTCAGACACACGATGTGTGTCAATGTTATCAAACACTTTTTACTGCTTTATGCACAGAAATGAACTAGTGTGTGTATAAAATATGTATTTAAGTGTCTTTTTGTACGTTTTAGCTGCAGTAGTGTTAAAAAAAAGGGAAGCATTTGTTTTATTATCAGCAAATGTTATTTTGTAGTGTGCCAATTCAAATGATTTGCAGTGTATTCTGCTTATGCCTTTTTGTTGTTTTGTCTTGTATTGATTTTGGAGCAAAAAAATCTCCATCAAATATTTTTTTTTGTTAATAGAACTGAGGTGTTTCTCTTGTATTCTACATATTCTGCCTGCGTTACTATATATGGATCTATAATATCACCAAGGCAAGGCAAGGCAAGGCAAACTTTATTTATACAGCACATTTCATACACAAGGCACAATTTCAAACACCATGTGCTTCACATAAAACAGAAAAAATACATAAAATGACATTAAAAACGAAAGAAAGAAAGATTTTGAGCAGTCACTCTCACACTGGTGACACCTCTGGTCAGCCAGTCTTTAGTTCATTCTATTTTAGAATGAAGTAAACTTTCTCTCACTCACTTTCAGCCTCTTGTTTCAGCCAGCTGTCTTTTAGATAAAACAGAAAAATGCCTTCCTCCAAAGCGACAACCAAATGTATCTATTCTATACAACTTTCTACTAAGGAATGAAACAGTGTCATCTGGATTTCTGGAGTCAGTCTGCAATGGATGAAACTGTTTCTTTACTCAATCCAGGCTGGGTTTCCCGAATTCACTTCCCGTACCAAGACACGCTCAGCAGACCGCTCCGCTCCTCCGCATTATTTAGGAGGGACGGGATTGAGTTTGTTGTCTGAACTCTGTGCCTTAGCTGCTGTCTTATCTTTTCTGCAATAGAAGTGAATGTAGAGAAGCCACCTCCACCAAACCAAAGTCACGTTTAGGGGCTGTAAAGCTTTATGAAGATCAAGGTGTGTTCCTCTGACTTCTAGTTGACAGTACAGCACTTTTCCTCAGGGGAATGTAGCTACACCATCTAACGCAGCGGCTGGTCTTTAATCCTCTCTGTTCGCCCTTGGGGTTAAAGCTTTGGTGTGTCTAGCTAAATGTACACATTTCTTTCCTGTCTGCAATGAATATAGCCAGCTTGTGCATTTGATTAAACAAATAAATGTATGTATTAAAACTTACTGTCACTGTGGTATTTTTGCCATCCCTATTAAACAGTTCACACACAGTAATGATGTTGCTCTATGCATATTATATTTCTTGATACAGTGGTGATATTAAAATACTTACACCATGCACATATGTGTCGGAGCCCTGATCATATAATCTCAGACAAAATATTACTTATGATAATTTTAAGCAAACACAAAAAACACTGAGGATAATAACCAAAGTTTATTGGAATTTGACATAATGGTCAAAAGATATCACAACAAAATGGAAAAGGGACATACATACCCACTCAGTCATCATAACATCTCATAGCACATCAGTGGCATTCTGCCTTTACACTGTTCTGTAACTTCTCTTTCCACCATCACACCCACATCCCATGTGCTGCCACTCCTTTCGCTCTCACACACCATACAACCTGCATTTTATTATTTGATTCATCTCGTCTCTCACGATGATGGCATCAAGACAAACCAAAAGGCATACTCTCAATAATACAATTCTTTGCAAAACACACGCTCACACATCTTCTCTTGTAAAACACACACACATACACACACGCATTCAAGCACAGGCATGCACACAGTGGGTTCCTGTCTATCTGAGGCTGTTGCTGTTGGGTTGTGAGCCGGCGAGACCGGGGTGGTCGGGACTGTGGCGGTTCTGGAGGGAGAACAGAGACAAACCATCAGGGCATCAGTACGCACACATTTACAACGTGTTCGTTCCTACGGTGGGCCATCAGGCATCCTGTTAGCTAGAGGGAGGGGAATGTGGAGGAGGTATAAACACTGCTTGAAACATCACTGGCTATGGGAGGAGCTCAGGGCAGGGTGGTGGGATGTGCGAGGTGATAGGCATTAGATAGGTGAGAGGTCACAGGTGGCAAATATGCTGAATGGGAATGATGTAATTGGAAAATAAAAATTGGGAGGGATTGGGTTTATATTCTCCGGCAGATGAGAGAGGAGGGCTGGGCTTCATAACTGTGCCAAAGTTTGTGTGCGCTATGAGCAGCAGGTCAGTTGATTGCTCCTCAAAAATGTATTTTAAAGCCTAACTTGTGTAACCGGATGTAATGCCACCTGCTGGAATACTGTGCCTCATTAAATCTCATTAAATGAAAATTCCACCTTCTCTTACCTGCTTAAATACACCATCAAACAACAATAGCAGTTTTTTAACAGTGTTCAGGTGTTTTAGGGTGGCTTTTCCTTAAAGACGACACAAATTGAAGAACTCAGAATTAAGCTATAAAACCACCAACTACTCATATTCAAACCAAACATCTGCCAGAGATATATCCGGGCTAAATGACATCTGCAAATCAAAATGATTGGCTAAAATCAAATGTTTCTGATTAACCAGAACTCAATTAATGAAGGGCTGGGGCTACAGCATGGGTAGTTGAATCATTTGAACAGTTAAAATAATATTAAAAACAACGCCTTTTATTCTTAAACAGAGAGGTTCTTAGAAAGGTCTACCTGGAAACTATGTGGACTATAAGGTCCTGACAGTTTATCCTACCTTCTTCTTTTTCTTGTCTTTCTTTTTCTTCTTGCGGTCAGGATCGTCGTCCCTCTTTTTCTTCTTCTTCTTGGGGTCAGAGTCTGATGGAGTCTCTGCAGTGACAAACACAAATGGGTCAGTGGTCTGAAAAACCTGAGTGTGTGTTTGTGTGCGAGTGTGTACAATATATGCACGGTACCTTGCGGTAACGGGTCCTGCGGTCGATGGTGTTTGTGCTTGTGTTTGCTCTTCTTCTTTGGAGGCTGGATGTGCATCAGTCTGTACTGTTCTGGGAGCTGGGACAAATACGCGGACACACACACACACACACACACACACACACACACAGAGACAGACAGAGGTATTAGGTTCAACAATACAATTACAAGATATGAATGAGGCCTATCTGTCACGATAAGGCAAGATAAGGCAAGGCTAAAATAATAGTGCAAGTATAATGGAAATAAGCAAAATACCGGTCCTGTGTGCAGTCTGAAGCCTGTGAGCAGAGCACCGGTCAGAGGGCTGAAGGAGTTCCCGCACACTGGAGGCTTATCGATCAGAGAGCGCAGCGAGCTGCCGTCCTGGCTGCCAGGACAGTCAATCATACCTGCAGCACAGAGGTGGGAGGACAAAGAAGGAGGGAGGGAGGGAGAGCGGGAGCGAGACGAGGAACAAAAGAGTAAGGTGGTGAGCATATTCTTATAATACTGCTGCTTTCAGACACAGTCGCTATCAATCCATCAGGAGGATCGTCAACTAATGCCTTATCTGAAAAGGAAGCTGTGGCCTGGTAGTGTTGGGGGTTTGGGTTGGGGCTGCAATGATGGGGTTTGCATCTACATTCATTAAGATGGGGACACAGTAGAGGATTATCAGGCTGATTTAAGCCAGATTTATCCATCCCAACAAATCAGAAACCCCAATCAGAGGCTTGGTCGGGACCAGTGGTCAGCCGAGACTATCTGGTCGTGGGAGGAGTTTACAGATTCAATCTGAACCGCACTGATCGACTGGCAGAGTGATCTGAGACGCCCCGATCATATTGAAGCTTGATATTGACAACTCCAGCACTTGTGAGAGAGAAGAGTGAAACAAATACTTAAGAACTAACAGTTGCTTGTTGAAGGACATCGCAATTTGGTATGACTAACTATGGACATAAAATAATGAGCCATGTCTCTCCTTGAATATCTGGAACGGTTTTATTTTAAACCAGTATCTTTCCTTTATCTCGTCCACAGTCCAGCCAGGTTCAGAAAACAGTGGAGACTCCACCTTTCAGGCCGCCATACACACAGCATGGACAAACGCAGGCCAGTGGAGACAGTCAAGTGCTTAAACTGACAGTGTCTTGTGTTCAACTAAATGAATTATTCAATGAACTGAATCCATGAAAATGCAGGCTCCTGATTTGACATAATTACCAATCTCATAGCACAAACCATTCAGACAAAATCATCCCTGTGCCACTTCTGAATGGTTTGGAACCACTGAGTATGCTGCACTGTGGGATAGGACTGAATGACATCACTATCTTTAACCCACCTGGTAACTCGGGGAGAAAGTTGCTGAGTTTCTCTTTCACCTTCTTGCCACAGAATTTGTTGTAGGCATGTTCCAGGTTGTAGTGAGTGATGAGGTTGGTGTTGCCCGTTAACTCGTTGCCCACTAGTAAACAAAACACACACGTTTATATTAATGAATATCATTTGTGCAAACATCCCTTGGATAGTCACTCATATTTAATCCCTAAATCATTCAAATAAGGTGGACCAGCAAGTGAGCATTTTTAAAGTGAACAGTCTGAGGGCTTCTCGGTCCTCATGAGGCTCAATCTGAACACACACATAACAGCACAGGAGACATGTGAGCATTAAAACACAGGTAACTTAGTTACAAATTCCCAGTGCAATTATTTCTGTATGGGAAAAGATATCATGTCCCTGACACCGACAAAACAAGTCCTCATTTCACCTATGTCCTGTCAAACAGGTAGGCTAGTAATTAGCCTAACTAATAGACCAGATAAGTTGTTGTTAACGGCTGTAAAACCTTGACTTTATTCTTTATCTCAGTCAGGACTAACGTTTACATTTAATGTTAATACAAAAACGACTTATCCTGTTGCCTAGTGTTAACATTTTTATTGTTTACAAAGTGTTAGCCAACCTTTCACAGCTTTTCAGTTCATTCTAGGGCATTTAAGATGCTGTAACTAAACCGACAAATGACACAAAGCATACAGCTATTCGTTAAAATCACACAGTACCAGGAAGCTCCCGTAGTAAATAGAAAGGTTCATTCATGGCTCCGGGCTTCCGCAGAGCAGGCCCTTCATCCCCGAGCTGCGGTGGCATCTGCCCCGCCATGGGGACTTGGTTTTGCGGCAGCGGAGGCGGAGGTTTCCCCGGTCCGAAACCCAGCGCCGACGAGCCGGGCGGTCCCTGAGCTTCATTTTGCCCAAAGATAGTTGAAAACATTTCCGTCATATCTATCACGAGTAATACATTTATATGGAAAATAAACCGGTTTCTCCAAGTTTATGGCCTGCCAAGTTTTATAATACACACGGATCCGCCGAGCGACAACAACTGCTCGCCTCTCCACTTCTTTGTGGCATATTTTCATGGCCCAAGTACCGTAATTGCAGGTATATAGTTCCCGTCAAAAATAGACAATACCGTAATGGTGTTTATATACTCACCCTCTGAACTAGGCTGTACTAAATGTGTCTGTTCTTAACGGTTTCATGAATATAGTCACTGAGGTCACAGAAAAGTTTCTTTTAATATAGTTTATTTTAAGACTAACAGGCACAGTAAACAAAATCAATGTGTACAGTTAAGTTAGTTTACACATCTCCAGGTCAAAGAATTTGAAGGTCACACATCAAAGATATCAACTGGGTGGGGAGAAGAGGCTGGCCTTTGGTATTCTGCGACTGATGCCTAAAAGTGAGAGAGAAACAACCTGTGAACACTCAAGGCATTTTTGCATTTCTATTTCACTTATGTTGCAATCCATTGCTACCTTTTGGCCAATGGCATTTTATAGAAGTCACCCCCAATTGTTAATTTTAGTAGTGACAAAACATTGCTCAAGTGTGTGTCGTCATGTATACTCACCCAGTTAGGGATACAACACTTACTATTTTTAAGAGGAAATCATGGAATCAGCACTCCTCCCAAAACTATAGCTACTAGGTTAGATAGCTAGCTAGCTAACTGTAGCTCACATGCCTTCAAGTCAAATCAGGTTTACCTTTATTTATCAAGTGATATGAGGTTTCTAACACCATGCATTCACCAAGATGTGTGGCTATCTAAAAAACTAAGTGAAGTTACTCTTTGGGATTTAGAAATTTTGAGACATTTTTGGAGCTTGGTAGATCTCATAAGATTTTAATTGCCCAGGATTACCATGCAGTGCAGTTTGCCCTTCATTTGCATTTTTCTCTGCATCTTATGAAGGAGCTTTTTATGTATTTATTTCCAGATGTATGGCATAGCTGTTTTTCACAAGATTACATTTTAAAGTAAAAAATCCAGCACCGTTTTACACGTCCTTACAAATGCTTCAGCTTTGTGAATGCAAACAGAAGCATGTCTAGAGAGAAGCATGTATGTGTGAATGCTATCCCTTCCTCTGATCTTCCACTTTTTCTCTCTCACCTTCCACTCATCCACGGCTGTTGCAATACGTTGTTCTGTCTGAGCAATGCCCTCCCTGCCGGCCTGTACCCTCTGTGCAAGGGCAGCATTCTCCACTTGGATCTTTTTCAGCTCATGTCGCAGGTAGGCCTCCTGCTTTTGGTAGTAGGGCATAACAAAGCTGCACAGGTCCTGCTCAGGCACCCCACTAGGACGCCTAAGGGAACATGAGAGATGAGTAGGGTTGATTATGTACCCAAGCAACAGGCAGTAACGTGAGACATAGGATCAAAATATATACAATAGTGCTCTGGCAACAAAATGTTCCTAGGTGATTTACACAATGATGCTGACTCAATTTGTTGGCACTTTTACCCATCAGTTGCCCAAAACGTTGACCTCTGTAGCACAGACTTAAGAGCATTGCAGCAATATCAATGGTGAATAGGTTCTTAGATCTTGTATGATGGAATGGGTTTTTGGATCTTCAAAATTCCATCTGTATAATCTTTGGCTTTTAACTCCAACCACAGTTTTCAGGCAGCACCACAACTATTCTATTGATGCAATGGATTGGCAGTTTCCATCCATGTGTGTGAGACAATCAAACGCTTGACATGGAATCAGTAGATCATCTCTTAGCTGAAAAACCAGAAGGTATTGGAAGGAGAATTGATATAGTGTTATTTACTGACCATGCAGGGTCTTTGTTCTTCGTGGCATCACTTTCCATCTTGTCTAGCTCGTCCAGCTTGCACTGCAACTGGCCCTCCTCAATCAGCCTGCTGATGTCCTCCTTCAAAATTAGTACACACACAGAGACACAGGCATTCATATGAATACAGGGCTGTCACATATGCATGTTGAAATAAAGGCAGGGGCACACACACACACACACACACAAGTGAGCAGGCAGAAGACCTGCCAGTTGTTATTTCTTTGCATGCATACCACTGTAATGTGCTGCACACCTGTATAGTCCTCTGCAAGTCTTCAATGAACTGCTTGTGAATGCTCTCCATCACCTGGGGCTTCTTCTTGTACAGCGGGTGGAACGTGTTGGCGAATCTGTGAAAACTGTCAGTGACAGCAGTTTCAACCAAAACTGTAGCATTTACCAACACACGGAATCCGATGTCACTAACTTACCCTTTGTGCTGTTTGGGGGGAGTAGCTAACGTTATGTAAGTAAGTAAGTAAGTAAGTAAAATTTATTTATAAAGCGCTTTTTACAGATGAAAATCACAAAGTGCTGTACAAAACATAGGCAAAATAAAGCAAATAAATATACATTTTGTGAAATTTTCCAGTGAATATTTATCAACCAAAAGCTTTCCGAAATAAAACTGTCTTCAGTTGCTTTTTAAAAGAGTCCACAGACTCGGCCACACGGAGCGACAAGGGCAAATCGTTCCAGAGTCTGGGGGCAACAGCCTGAAAGGACAGGTCTCCCCGGGTTTTAAAACGGGTCTTTGGGACCTTCAGGAGACTCTGGCCTGAGGACCGAAGGCTGCGACCTGAAGTGTAGGGGCACAACAAGTCCGCAATATACAGGGGGGCCTCACCATGCAGCGCTCGGAAAGTGAGAACCAAGACTTTAAAATCAATGCGAAATTTGACAGGAAGCCAATGAAGACTTGCCAAAACAGGGGTAATGTGGGCTGTTCTGGGCGTTCCTGTCAAAAGTCTAGCAGCAGAGTTATGTACAGTTTGAAGTTTGTTTAGAACGGCCTTATTAAAACAAGTAAAAAGAGAATTGCAATAGTCAATGCGAGACGAAATGAAAGCATGGATGATCATTTCAAGGTCAGACTTTGACAACATTTTTCTTATTTTAGAGATATTTCTCAGGTGATAAAAACAGTTTTTGGTCAGCTGACGAGAGTGAGCCTCCAGAGACATGGCCTGATCGAACACAACCCCAAGGTTTCTGAGGCTGGGTTTAACAGACGAACCCAGAGCACCAAGATGGCTTTTGATCTGGGGGATCTTATTGTCAGGAGCAATGATCAGAGTTTCTGTTTTGTTTGAATTTATCTGAAGGTAATTTGAAGAAAGCCAGTTGTTGATGCAAGACACACATTCCAAAAACACCGATAAAAAGTGAAACTCTGAGTCATTGAAAGAACAATACAACTGAATGTCATCAGCGTAGAAGTGATAAGACACATTTTTAAAACCGCGAATCAGCTGACCAAGAGGCATCAAGTACATCAAAACAAAACAGGCCCCAGAACAGAACCTTGGGCAACTCCACAAGACAGGTTTGATACATCGGACATTACATTGTTGATTGCAACATTAAAAGTTCTTCCTTTTATATATGAGGAAAACCACTGGAGGACAGACCCGGAAAACCCCATCTCTGATTTAAGCCGATCAACCAGTATACAGTGATCTACGGTATCAAATGCAGAGGTCAAGTCCAGTAAGACCAAAACTGTGTGGCGACCGGAGTCTGCAGCCATCATTACGTCGCTGGAAACTCTCACCAGAGCAGTTTCAGTGGAGTGCATTTTCCGAAAACCTGATTGATATTTGTCATAGAGATCATGCAGCTCCAAAAATGAAGTTAGCTGATTAGCCACCACTTTTTCCAAGATTTTTGACACAAAGGGAAGTTTTGATATGGGCCTGTAGTTTTTTGGCTCCACAGGATCAAGATTTGGCTTTTTAAGAATGGGATTCACCACAGCATGTTTAAAGTAGCTGGGGACCGAGCCAGATTTAAGTGAGAGATTTATCAATTTGACAACCCAAGGACCGACAACATCAAAAACATTTAGGAAAAGAGATGTGGGCACAATGTCAGCAGGGCTTGATGAGGGTTTCATCTTGCAAACTAAAACCTTCACATCCTGCAGGCTGACAGGAGAGAAGGAGGACCACGAACACAAAGGAGATGGCATAATGCATAAACTCGTTAGGGGAGGATTGATACTAGCCCTGATGTCTTGCACTTTGTTCACAAAGAAGTTTAGGAAGTTATTACAGTCCTCCTGTGTGTACACAGGCACATGAGGAGCTGAAGGTGCAACAAGGTTCTCAATAGTGTCAAACAGGACTTTAGGGTTTTTCTTATTACAAGAAACAAGATTAGAAAAATAAGATGACCGAGCCTGTTTTATCTTTTCATTTGTTTTCATGTACTAGAAGCCTAGCTTGGATCAACATGGTGAAAGCAGGTATGCCATAGGGGTTATCCAGTGGATATAGCTTCCAAATTCGTTTGGTGACAACTCTGCACCCTACAACCGAACAAATTAACGTTACCTAGCATCATCGATGAACTTTGTCAGGCTCTTCTCCATCACTTTGTTGAACAGCTTCAGCCTGCTCCGCCGAGCTTCGGCCCCGTCAGGCGGCTTAGAAACAGTTCCAGGATTGGACAGTCGAGACGAAACTTCTCCTGTAGCTTCGCTCATCTGGCATTCAGCGTTTTCTGCTGTACAGACGTTACCTGTAGCCTCTTTGTGTGATACCTCGCCACATTCCTCCATTTTTCAGATATCTAACCAGTGCAACGTTGTTTATGTTTCGCAGTACCCGCCAAATCTACGGCGTGCAGTTGCACCCAGAAAACACGAAACTGATTTCCATGTTGCGCAGGCGCAGTGCCGGTCACGTTCCATCCGTTCGCGCAGTCTCAGCTCCAGGCTGCTTCAGCTGTCACTTTCTTCTCTCAAGCCCCGTCTGTCTCCCCTCTTCTCATGCGGGAACATGGGTTTAATCACGGGACTTTTCGCGTTCTTCTACCACTTACCGCAAATCTACAAATGGCTGCTGAAGCCGTATTATATCGCCTCGTTCCTTATGACCGTCGCCTTCCTCGTAGTCCGCAAGGCTCCGGGACTGTGCGAGCACCTGGCGACCCAGCGCGAGGACGGGAACTCCTGCGACTTTGACTGGGTGAGCATGGGATAGTGTTGCACTGCAGTGCTGCTAAATATGGTGGGCTAAGCTGCTGCAGCTGATTTCTGCTATCACAAAGTTGTTGTATGATTTACGATTTTGTTTGCTTTTTTTTCCCTTTGCAGAGAGAAGTAGAGATTCTCATGTTCCTCAGTGCAATTGTGATGATGAAGAACAGGAGAGCCAGTAAGTAACCCCCCCCACACACACACATTCTGCTGTTAGTCGTGTCAAGTCACAGCAAGTCATTGTTTACAATAAAAACAGTCATTAAAACTATTTGCAGTAGGCCTACATTACACTTGCACTAAGCCAGTGGTTCTTGAGGGGTCCTTGATGGGGGTTCCAGAGGGGCCCCTGCATATGAGGACTAGTTTGATGATTTCCTTATTATTTAATTCCCTATTAGTTAACACACAATGAGAAAATGCTCTACCCGGTGTTACCTACCCACCTACACTATAGTCAGTTATGTGATTGTGTTCAAAGTCATTTTTGACAACAAAGGACAAAAGAATGAAAACGTTTGCTAATATGCAGGGAGTGCTTTACTCAAAAACTTGCCTTTGTTGTGTAAACATTGCATTGCAGTTGCACTGCTCTGCCTCCCCTTCCTCTGACCTTGTAGTAACGCTGTTCTGTTTGTTTCTCCTCTCCCTCCCTCCCTCACCTTCTGTGTTTTTGTTTCCCCTTGCTGATCCTCTGTCTGATCCCTATTTTCTCTCTCATCTCCCCCTTCTCTCTCTCAGTCACCCTGGAGCAGCACATAGGCAACCTGTTCCTGTTCAGCAAAGTGGCCAACGCCATCCTCTTCTTTCGGCTGGACATTCGATTAGGCATCCTCTACCTGACCATGTGTGTCGGTCAGTGGCCATCATCATCAGAATCATTACCCCAGGCATTATTGGGTTTTTTTTTCTGAATTATTTTAGCAAAAATCAGTAGTTCAAATTTAATAAGAGCTGTGGACAGGCAAATCCAAGGTCAGTTTAAAGCCACAATTCATTTGGCACTATATATTGGGTATATTCACATACAGTACATTTTTAAATAGTTTTCTTTATATTCACAAAACAAGCATTTTGAAACTTTAATAACTAATTTTCTCATCTTTAGTAACTCACAATGAAAGTCTGTGTATTTCAGTCTATACAAACATTACCAACGTAATCAAGCCCTTTACTGCCTCAAAACATGTAAAAATCACATTTAGCTCGAACATACTGTCAGTCAATTTGGGAGTGAAAAAGTCTTCATTCCAGTGAATTGAAGACAACGGATCAAGGCTTTATTTCACTCTGGGATGCAAAATGGCGCATGAGAAAGCCAGCCATATTTTTCATCCATTGAGTGTCTATAAAAAGTCTGTTCTTCTGTGCGTTGTCCCCAGCTTTCGTCATGACCTGCAAGCCGCCTCTCTACATGGGCCCAGAGTACATCAAGTACTTCAGTGACAAGACCATAGATGTGAGTGTTACACAACTGGAATTATCAGCATGAGAATCCTGTACGACTTAAAAATACCATTTGGATGTAGACGTACAGTCTACAGACGTGTTGATTAAGGGCTTTTTAACCACATAACCAGTGGTATTCACTTTCAATTCAGTCTGTTGGAAATGTTAAATCACATTGCAATTTTTGGGTGAATGATTCGGCATTCATTTGCAGTAGAATAGGTACACAAAGATAGGTATTTCTTCCCACAATGCAAAGCGCAGACAGTGCTTTCTCCGCTCTGTCAGAAACTGCCAACAAGGCATGTTGACATTTGGATACTTTGATGTAAACAAAGTAGTGGCATCAAACACAGTAGCCCTATGATCAAAACAGTATGCCTCATTATTTATTGATTGGAGAAGAATTCAAGTTGTTAAATAGATCCACTTCCTGAGCTGATTGTTCAACCCTGGAGCCACGCTGGTGTGAATGACAGATTAGTGATCCAGTGATCCAGTCTGTGGTAATCTGTGCTAATCTAATGGAGTGTGATTTACTCATCAGGAGGAGCTGCAACGGGACAGCCGGGTCACCTGGATCGTTGAATTCTACGCTAACTGGTCCCCCGAGTGCCAGTCCTTCGCTCCCATCTTCGCCGACCTTTCTCTCAAGTAAGAGACTTGTCACTCACTCATGTAACAGACAGATTCACTTAAGTTTAAGATCCCATTATTGGTCATTATGAAACAGATAGTTCCAACCAAAATGTGGCCCAACTGTAAGAGTGTTTGCCTTTTTTGTTTATATATGTGTGTATATATATATGTATGTGTATATATATATATGTGTGTGTGTGTGTGTGTGTATATATATATATATATATATACACATAAATATATATATATACACATACATACATACTTTTTTATATATATGCATATTTGTACATAGTAGTTAAATGTTTAGGTTTACCTCTGTTCATCTTGTTGTCCTTGTTTTTAGCTGTACATTTATTCTCTGTAAGTACATTGAGAGCAACGAAAAACCTTGTATGTGTACATACTTGGCCAATAAAGTTGATTCTGATTCTGATAAAGCTGATTCTAAATAATCAGAATCAAATTGTTGGATCAAATTGTTCTATTCCGGTTCTACAGCAAAAACTAATAAAATACACTCACAAAAACTAACCTGCATTTCTAGTGTTTGGCCCTTCCCAATGCAACACACATGACTGCAGTTTTGTTAGCTCTGTGGCCTAAATGTCCTGTGCTCCTGCCTCATGTCTTGCAGGTACAACTGTGCCGGGCTCAGGTTTGGGAAGGTGGATGCAGGACGCTACGGAGAGGTTTCACAGAGGTCAGCTGTGTTTAATGTTACTCTTTCAGCTGTTTTTTAATGTGACTGTCTACAAACTGATTCTCTGTGCTCAGTCATTGGTCTGAGTTCTGATTAATTCTTCCTGTACAGATACAGGGTCAGCGCCTCCCCTCTGGCCAAGCAGCTGCCCACATTGGTGCTTTTCCAAGGAGGGCGGGAAATCATGAGACGTCCAATGGTGGACAGCAAGAGCAGAGCTGTATCCTGGACCTTCAATGAGGTGGGTCTAGTCTGTCTGTATCTAACACATAAGTTTGGAAATTGCAGAAAAAGTATGGGAAAATGTTACTACTGTACTGTCCTGATATACATACAACTACACATTTTCTGTGGCTTTAGACCCCGTCATCTCCCATATTCTGATATATTTTTGCTGTAGATGAAGAGTAATCTTCATCCTTAGAGAGATACGGCAGAGTTAGTAGGGGGAACTGCCAGCGTAAAGCCCAAAACACCAAAATCTTCAAAGCAAATCAAGAAATGAATGTCTGGAAAAAGTGGAATTTTGACTTGACACTTTGTAGGAGCCCTGACACACACACACACACACTGATGTGCAGTCCATTTCCTCCTAGGAGAACATCATCCGGGAGTTCAACCTCAACGAGCTCTTTCAAAAATCCAAGAAGCTGAGCAAGGGTCGCGGCGAGAAGGGGGAGGTGCAGAGCGGCTCTCAGCCAGAGGAGGGCAGCGACGAGCTGCATCCCGAGACCATCGACTCAGACTGGCCCACAGAGAGCAAGAAAGACCAGTGAGGGGGAGAGGAAGGATTCAGAAAGGGACTGCATGAAGTCTTTCCTTGTTCCTTCCAACATTGCCATGCCTTACTTTATTCCCAGAAGTCTAAATTATTATGAAATGGAGGGAGAGAAAGAGATTCTGCCACTACTAGACGTTCAGTTTAGGCTGCGGCTGTTGCTGTAGCAAATGTCCACCCTAAGAGAAACAAACTAGACCACATTTCACTGGTCTTGGTGTGTTATGCAGTAGTTTGAATTCAGCCATGCAACAGATCAAGCATTGATCTAGGACTTTTATTACAGATGTTAAGTTATTTGTGTGCAAATGCCTTTTTTTGTATTCTAATTGTTTTTTGGCCTCAACTCTCACCACTGCGTTTACACTCCCAAGTTTTGCTGCCTGTTAATTTGCCAACTAATAATACTATGCGTGTTTACTTAATGTTCAACTGGTTTCTCAGATGTTTTAACACCAAAGTAAAAGGTGATAGGTGGAACTGTTAATAAAAAAAATAAATAAATGAAAAATTTCTGTACATATTTAGATTCACGACGCATTCCATTTTTCATCAGTTTGACCTTTTTTTTATTCTGAGAAGACATCTTTTAAAAATTCTTCATAAGGCCATTTTGGAAATGTCTTTTTAAACATATTCATTACAGATATTCGTGAAACTCGTTCCATTCATCACAGCCCACAATAGCAATATTTATTCTCACATACAAGTATACTTAATATACTCACATAGTTTCAAATTGTTCAATGGCCACCATCGTTGGCCAGAGCAGGAAGAAAGTAACACAGGTTCTCTTCACCTCCCTACGACTGCTGCTTGTGCCATAAATGATGCTTCATTTATTACTACCGCCCGTACGTGAACCAGGTGGGCATTTTCACAAGGATATTCTCACAGGTATGCACGCCAGAGAAGCATTCAGCACGACAAACGAAATCACATGCACACCAAAGACAAAGCCGGGGAGGGTTGCAAACCGGTAACACAGTCGAATGATGATACTTGTGTGTGTGCTGCAGGCGTGTTCTCCCCCGAAGACGTGCTACATTCAGCCAGCTTTGACATTCTACTCTAAACACCGCTGTGGGCTTTGATAGGGAAAAAAAAAAAAAAACTTGCTGTAATGCCCAATCCTGACAGACACACACACACACAAGCACGCACATACACACTGTCCTGCCTCTGATTATTCCGTTCTAAACCTGGTTGTGGGCAAATAGTGAACTGTACCTTGACAGAAGGGTTTTTTTTTTTTTTTTAAATGTGTAGATCAATCAACAGGGCAACACAAAACAAAATAAATCTAATCTGCTTTTAGTCATTTCTCAGAAATAGTGTAAAAACAAATAAAAACAATAGAAAAAAATAATAATGCGGTTGCTTCACTATGAATGGTCTCAAGGCAAAAACCAATCAAAACAGTCCCCAATTGCAAACCAGTCCCTACTAAAAGATCAATTCAGTGGCCTGACTCACCATCTTAATTGCCATTTCTAAAGTCATTTTCTCTGTCCAAAACCTTCCTCTTCCTTTACTCTTAAAGAAAAACCACCAAGATTCACAAAGAATTTAAATTCATATCCAGTGATTGGTAGCGACTGGTTTGGAATTGTGTCCAGAACTACAAGGTTTTCTTGTCTGGTGAAATAAATAAGCCCTTCCCTCCCTGCCCCTATTTGGCTGGCCATCCATTAAAGGTATAAGGTTTTTCTAGCATCTTGATTGACAGACAAAACATTTGCAGCAAAAAAGAAAAAAACAAAACAAAATAAAAACACCAAAAGGACAGACGATCATCTTAAAGCTACAAACAGAGATTTTGCATAATGTATCTAGCAGAAACGTTACAAGCGTACATTCCACAAAGATGCTTGTGCTGCGATCATGATTCAGAATTTCTTTGTGGCTTTCAAACTCAACTCACTTATTCGCCACTTCAGCTGTCCACCATATGATCATCATTCTGTTCGGATGATGAAAACTCCAGCAAAAGCTCTTGATTGGCTGATGCAGCCATCAATTATAAACAGGCAACTGATTTAAACTCGCTTTCATGAATAATTATACACAGTACATCTGCCGCCATCATCTATAGTCATCTTCAATACCTGACCGTTTGACCCAATAATTTCTAAGATTCTTTATACATTTATATAAAACAATATTTTAAAAAAAGATTTATAAAACTAAACTGATATTGTGTTTATGGGTGCTGACAGGTCATTTCCTCCAGGCAGAGTTGGACTCCCGCCTCTTAGTGATTCTAACCTTTGATTGACAGGTTGTGTGGTCCATTCAGACCGTGGAAGAGAAGACAGTGATAGTTCCTATTGGTCAACAGTCCTGCATCCTCTCCGCCAACTTCCACATCCACTGGATAAAGGCCATCCTGTCTGTAAGGGTGGGATACCGTTGTCGAGACTCTTCCTGTGCTAATGTACCAAAGTAAAACAGCGAACCGTTGAATAGCTATGCGTGTTCTGTAGACAGATCTGTACCCGGCCGTGATGACACAGTCACATCAGTCTATGGCTAAATGGAGACAAATTCATCCTGTGAAAAACGCACCAGTGTTCCCAGTTACGGTTTGTTCAAATATGAAAGGCTGGCAGAGAAGAATGGCCAGTGGCATTACAAAGATAACAAAAGTGAGTACCAGTCGGTCCTGCTCCTTTCATCCCCTGCACTGGAAAACAGAACAGACGGTGAGAGACGGAGTCTTTTTTCAGGTTGTAGAAGTGAATAATATCCAGCTCAGCTAAGAGACAAGTGGAAGTTGTCCAGTGACAGTATTTCCTCTTCGTGGTAGACCGCGGAGGACGTCCCGTCACTCAAACTGATATCTCATAGGTGGTCCCTCCGACGCCAGTCACCTTCTTCACCCCGCCCCCTGGTTTGGATGTACTGTGATTGGCCAAGCCTGGGCGAGAGGTGGATCTGATTGGACAGCCATCAGGAAAGGAGGGGAAAGGGAGTGGGAGAGGGACGTTCAAGATGAGGACAGGGGAGAAAGGGACGTGGAGGTGAGTGGTGCCAATTCAAAAATAAAAAACAAACCACACAAACAGCAAAATGTTTCTCTACCAATGATCTTTTAAGGCATCAGAGAAGTGTCCTTAGTGGGTGAGAAAAGGAAAAAGGACAGAACAGGCTGAAGGACAGAACTAGATAGCAGCATGCTAGAGTAGCCAGGCTTTCACAGACCTAAACACATACTGCCATGCTTTTAACACTTGACCACTACACACACAACAAACTAAACTGACGTTTTCACAAAACATAGTCTTGTGGACAAACACACACAGTCTCATTCTCACACTCACGTCCAAGGCTTATACACTCTAAACAAGCAAAGACTGACTGAAAATCATGGAGGAGGAAAAGGAAGACTCACACAGATCAAGGAGGAAGAGGAGAGCTGACACAGACCAGGGAGGAAGAAGAGGAGGGTTAGGAGGAAAAGGAGGAGGAGGAAGAAGAGTAGCAGGTTGACGGATCTGGCGACGGATCTCTACTCACTGTGGAGTCTGCGGCCCTCCTCCGGCTCCTCCCCCTCCCAGCACAGCGCCTCCTCCCGCGGGCCGAGGCTTGTGCTGATGCCCCGCCTCCCCGATGTAAGACTGAGACTTGCCTAGGGAGGGGCCGCGAGGCGGCGGGGAGACGGGGGGCTCCAGCGAGCGAGCCCGAGGGGAGGAGGACGAAGAGGAAGGGGCCTGGGAGGAGGAGCGAGGGGGTCGGGAGGAGTCCTGGTTGTGCTGGAGCAGGTGTTGTGTCTCAGGAGGGCCGGGGGGGGAGGAAGGGGGCGGGCTGACGGCACGCAGGTAGGCCCTGTGGGGGGAGGAGAAAGAGGCAGAGCCCTGGAACAGCTGCCCCTCCCTCTGCTGGGCGATCTGAGCTGAGAGGAAGGGCGACGTGTAGCCCTGCAGCGGGGCGCCGGGTGACGTCACCTCAGGCTGGCCCGCCCCTGTCGCCGGGGGAAACGGGACGCGGGGCTTCTGCGGCGACAGCTCATGGGCGGCCGACTCGAACTCGGGACTCTCGGACGGTGTCAGCAGGCTGTCGTAGGACAGGCTTCCGTTCCGAGGCGTCTGATTGGCCAAGCTCTTGTAGCTGGTGTCTGTGGTGCCCTCTGATTGGAGCGTGGCCAGAGCGTTGTGTGCCGTGTGCGCTGAGCGCAGGCTGGAGGAGCGGGAGCCACCGGTGGACAGGACCAGAGAGGATGGGTAGGAGGTGTAGGAGCGCCCAGCCAGGGAGTAGCCTGACATGCCCCCTGAAACCCCACCAGCCGTCCCGCCAGGGCCTCCGGGGCCCTCGCCCCTCTCCCCTCCCCCTCTGCGTGCCCCCACACCTCCCCCCACCACTGTGGCCCCGTCCAGGCTGCTCGGCTCTGAGCGGTAGCTAGGCTGGCGGCTGGACTGGAGGATGGAAGGGGATGGAGAGTCAAGACTCTCCCCACGGATCATCTGAGGAGAAGAGAGGAGAAAGGAGGAGAGGATAGACAGATCAAAGGTAGAGGGGGTGGGAGAGACAAGATGATTGGAAGGGCGAATATAGACAGCGAGGGGAGAGGATGACAGAACAGAGGAAAGTGTGATGAGGATGAAGGTAGGAGAGAAAGAGGAAAGGAAGAAAGACAACAATCGCCATGTTACCCCAGGAAAAGACAAGAATAGCAGAAGACATTCTTGGCAAAAAAGACAGACAGCTTCTATAGTCTCTAACAAACAGAAAAACAGAATGGTGGGGAGGAACTGGATGCTTGACCGGTGCTCTACTCCATCATCACACTACTGGACTGGAAACATATTGACTGGCTTGAACAAGCACTACCACTGGATGCCAAAGACTGTATAAACACATAAATGGACACACGGATACATATATGAGCTATACATTCCAGTCAATGCAGTCTCAGGGGAAAGGATAGATCCACCCAAACACACAGAGACAGTCAAAGGGACACACACACACACACACACACAGATGACACTAGCTGAGACTTACTGATCGACCGATGGCCACTGAATGATCAATTCAAAGTAAAAAAAAAAAAAAAAAAAAAGAAGTGCATGATATTAACCACACAGGAAATTAGAAGGGGGAGGACATAACTGCAGCCAAACCATCTGTGGAATAATATCTAGGCCTGATATCTGGGTCTCCACCACTGGTGAGTACAGCGCTCTACATCCTTCCACAAAGTAACTTACAATAATCCATCTATCCATTTTACTTTAGCTCCCTCCACTTCTTTTTGTGCAATGGGAGTTTAAGTTCACCACGTCCCCTTGTGTTTTACAATTGCAAAACAAGCCTGCTGTGTGAGAATCAATGTCTGGAGAAGTGTGTGTCAATATTTACAAGAAAAGATCACTATTTACATTTGTCAGTTTACTTCTGTGGTCCCATCAGGCAAAGGGACATGGTTAACTTTGGCAATCTAAACTATATAATACCATGTATCTATATAATGTTATGTCTATACTTTTTGTATACCTTGAGGTCTCTGTGTGAGTGTAAACATATATATATATATTTACCTTGTTGGGATGTGTGAGGGCAGTGTGGTTCCTTCCTGGACTGCTGTAGGCCGGTCGGTACTTGTACATCGATGGAGTAGGAGGAGCTTCAGTCAACAAGCTGCTCTCTGAGTGGACAGAAACCAAAAGTGACATTTGAACAAGGCGTGTGTGTGTGAATTATAAAACAAACAATCATGTGTTGACATATGACGTATAAGTATCTGGGTTGCGCTGTGTGCTTTATAACGTTCAACCCTGAGGTGCTGACATGTTAAGTGGCACACCTGGGGACTACCTGGACTTGTGTTCACATGTGTGTGTGTGTGAGCGTGTGTGAGTCAGCATGTGTGTCTCACCCTCTGTGTCGGCACGCGGCAGGCCAGGGTAGCGAAGCTCCGGCTTGGGAGGAGGTGGAGGCTCTGCATCTGCTGACTGGCTCTCCATCTGATCTAGACTGCTCTTGGACTGGCAAAACCACACACACACAATTTTAATAGATTGCCGCTGTCATATGCCATTCATTATCCATATATGCTGGGGGGGGGCTCTTATTGCATTACAAACTTTACATGATCTTCTATATCATCAGTACATCTAATAAGATCCATGAAACTCAAAAACATTTCAAAAAGCCTTCAGTAATCTCAATTAACAGGCAACAAAAGAGTTCCTTTCTTGATCCCATCCTTTTTTTGGCAATATGAGGTTTTCATCCTACAGCAATAATGTATATGGTAACGTTTGTAAAGATTTAATTTGTGAACAACATGAAAATGCCTAGAGATTTTTGCAGTGGTCTTATATCCAAACATTCACAACTCAAGTGTTGTGTGTTTGTTGTGTGTCTGAAGGGACGTAGTGTCTCTACCCTGGTGCTGTGTCGGTCGTTCTGGATGCCGTTGTCCAGGACCTTGGCCTCCAGCTGGGCCTCGGTGAGGGGCGGCCTAAGAAACGGAGGCTGAACTTCCACTGCCTGAGAGCCCCGCCACCGGCCCACATACCTGGGAGAGGGACATACATTTAAATCTCATGTGCATACAGCAAATTAGAAAAGGCACAGACATGACAAACATCATTACCCCTGTACACACGAGACACAACTGCACTGTGTACAGAGCATTAAACACACAATACAAACTAACTGCTGTTAACTGCAGTTAAAGCAATATTCCACTTAGTTTTAACATGGGGGTTGTCACGGGGTTAGCCCGTGCCCTATAAAGTAAGATGCACACTCGCACATGCACGCGCTGCATAGCCACTTCCATTAATAATGAAATCAAGCCAGCTTGGAGGTGTCTTTGTTGTAGTGTTAGCGTAGCATGATTTCACATCGTCATCATTACTTCTGTCTGTTGATGTTGGGAGGCCCAGCGACAAAATGTTATATTTATTTTTAAATCTTTTCCATCGTGGGTCATAGTGTAACAAAGCACACAGAATGTATTTTTAAATAAGACACAGGGAATAGTATTTGTATTAAACATTTCTATTTATTGTTAAAAGTGTTTGGCAAGGAAAACCAATTGTTTGCCACCTGCTTCTCCTCTGCTGTACTTGCGCTCCTCTGTTTAGACCCGGAACTGCCGAAACCATACAGGAGGGTACCACTGGCTTATGAAAAGGGGTTCCCGGGGGAAGGCGCCAAGTATGGTAGAGTTGGAGGGGTGTTTTGTTTGTTAATGAGTAAATGATATTTAAATTGCCTTTTGAGTAAGTACTTGCCTAAAAATGTGTCTTATTATGTTTTGTAATGTAATTATAAATGTTTGGACATTTGTGGACCAGGTGTTAATCTCCTGTGTGATAACTGATTATCAAACACTAATCAATGTCTCTTAGTAGGACCCAGCTGATATAAAGGAGGCGGCTGGAGTTCCTGGGAGTTCAGTTATGGTCAGACCTCGAAACAGAGACAAGCCAGTCTGGAGAGCTGCGAGGGCCCAAGAGTTAAAGGGGCATTGCCTAGTGCAGAGCTGAGCTTTTTCTTGTTTTACACAGTTTTTGCATTTAGTTATTTTTTTCTTGTATTGTTTTTCATTCGGTTTTTTTTTGCACTGTACATATTGCTGCACGGGACATGACGGTTTTCCACTGGTAAATAAATACACCTGGACTGCATAACTGGGTTTTTCTCTCAGTATTTGTGCCTCCGCCAATCAGCCAACCTTACAGGGGTCATTTGGCACTTGACCTCCATGAAAACCAGAATATTAACTACTCACCAAGATTGGATGCAGCTGGACGAGTTTATATATGTTCGAGCTTGCTATCCTCTCTTCTATCGATAAAATAGTATTTGGCGAAATTATGTTCTAAAATGTTGGACCAACAGTCAATTGAAAATCACAGTAGCGGGATCTGTTGTTGAATCTGTTCATGAACGTGATAAAAGTTCTCAGTCTATTTTCGTGGCCTCATTCCATGAATGGGAAGTAAAAATCGGAACGCTACAAGCTTGTCCCAGCTGCATCCGATCTTGGTGAGTATTTTATATTCTGGTTTTCATGGCGGTCAAGTTCCAAATAACCCCCATGTTAAAACTAAGTGGAATATTGCTTTAACATCAAAGGTCGCTCACACCGAAGCCTCGTTTAGTCATACATTCCATTCAAACTAGCAGTCGAGAGTGAGAACAACAAAAGAGGAGTGGAAAAATGGGAGAGGAGAGAGAGCAACGGAAAGAGAGAGGCAGTGGAAAAAGAATAATTGTGGAGCGAGGCGGTGTAAAAGGAGGGGTGAAAACAGAGGAGTGGAGAAAGGAGGGCTGAGCGGCAGGCTGACCTGGGGGCCTGGGAGCTGCAGAGCACATGGGAGATATTCCTCATGCAGCCGTTGGTGAAAGGGTTAACACCACCCCGAAACTTCCCCGTCACCTAGGAGGGAGGAGGGGAGAAAAACAGAGAGAAATCACATTAATACAAAGGAAATATTCTATTTAGATTGCCCTTTAATTCATCCTCAGGCAACTTTCCAACTCACATGGAGACCAACAGCACAACAAAACAGCAGATGAGAATTTGATTGAATTGGACTGATAAATTCAATGGTGGTGCTGATTTGATGCACACTTTACACACCTGTTCATTTGTGGTCCTACCGCGGGCCACCAGTACAATGTGGAACCCAGTCAGGCCAGCTACTGGGACAAAGAACAGACCAGCCACACACATCACAGCCATACTGGGACGGCAAGGTCAAGGAGATGACAACAAATACAGCAAATAGTGTTTACTGTGCCAGGCTGTTACAATGCAGAACTTCAATACTCCTCCCACTAATACAATAACCAAATACATTAAATGGACATTGCCATTCAAATGAACATTCTTAAAAGGTAATTTGGCTACTAAACTTAAGATGGCTGCCAGTAAAGGTATCACTATTTGACTGAACATTCCAGTGGCAGAGATAAATGTTCAGTTTTCCCAGCATATATGCTGCCCAGTGCCCACACATAAAACAAAGCTTATTTCCAAATCACATGGTGAGAAGAATAGGGAAATAAATAAAAATCTTTCCATCTCCAAGTCTTATATTTCATGAATCTGGCGTGTGTTTTGTTGACTGCAATGTGCCCAACTGCCCGGGGAAGGATACGTGACGCCGGCCTGTGCTGTGTCCAGCTGCTGGCGGTGGTGCAGGATGTAGACCAAGCCGAAGCCGAACACGTCCACGATGTGGGTGGTGAGCGACAGCAGGAAGAGGAAGAAATAGCGGTAATTCCTCCGGCCAATGCAGTTGTTCACCCAGGGACAGTGGTGGTCAAAGTCCTGACAGGGCACAGGGTCAAAGGTCAAAGAGATTTGTGTAGTGTAGTTTGGATTAAAGAATTTTACATTTGGAATCAGAATGGAGCGAGGCAGGTCAAATAAGTCCATGACACTGTGTGTGTGTGTGTGTGTGTGTGTGTGTACCTCTACACAGTTGTCGCAGACTGAGCAGTGGGAGCAGCGCGGCGGGCGGTAGAAGCGGCAGGTTGAGCACCACTTCATGCGCACCTGGATGCCTTTGATCTCCACCGTCTTATAGAGGGGAGCGCGGAAATCGTCCTCTTTATCCTCATCCTCCTCCGCTAAAGACACGCACACAACAGTGACAATGAAAACAATCATACTACACCTCACAATGGCCCTGATCGTATTATGTCACTTTAGTCAATTGTAGTTGAACATGGTGATAGTTTTTGCTCTTACTGACGATGTTCTGTCCGTTTTCATTCCTCATTTTGTTCAGTTCTGATGTAAAGCTCCTCTGAGTCTACTGAAAAACGCTACATAAATATAATGTATCATAATTATTACTTATTAGTCTTGTCTCTCGTTCTCTCCCTCATTTAGATGCCACCTTGCTCTCACACCCGAGTGCACGTCAACACTGTGTCTGTGTGTGTGTGTCTGTGTGTGTGTGTGTGTGTGTGTGTGTGTGTGTGTGTGTGTGTGTGTGTGTGTGTGTGTGTGTGTGTGTGTGTGTGTGTGTGTGTATATACCTCTGGGGAAGACTCCAGGGTCCATGAAAGTAGCCATGCAGAAGTTGGCGAGGGTGAAGAGGAAGATCACAGCGTTGTAGATGGGAATGACAGAGGAGAAGTACTCTGACAACCATGGGCACCTGGACAGGAGGAATGACAGACAGAGAGGGGAAAACAAGATTCCACATTAAATTCTTATTGCAGAAACAACCAAAGTTTTTCAAGTTTTCCATGTTTTCTTGGTGTGATCAAGATAAAAACACAGCTGTTGCAGGGCGGTGGTAGCCTAGAGGTTACAGAAACAGGCTTGAATCCCTGAACAGGAGAAAATGTGGTTGGGCAAAGTGAATGAGTAACACTCTCCGCACCCTCAACAACTACTGTTGAGCTGCCTTTGAGCAAGACACTTAACAGTGTTGATGAAAAAGAGCAACTATGCTCAGTCAGCTTTCCCTGGATAAATAATACAGGTAAAAAAACATGAATACAAAAAAGGGCATCACAGATAAAAATAGAGCATAGGGGTATTTCCATATCTCTTTAGCAAACACTGCTAGGTACATACATGATTTGTTATACCAACAGTGACAAAACTGTGTATATAGGCTTTTGGCACTGTGTTTGCATTATGTTTGAGTGTGTATATGAGAGAGAGAGAGCGAGAGACACTTACGTGAAGCAGAAGAAGAGGGTGGTGGATCCGACCAGGAAAGTGGTGGCTGCGGAGACCGGGACATAACGACTGGGCCGAAACGGACGAGGAGGAGCGGACGCAGGGCCACCTACTCCTCCCCCAACCCCCCCACTACTGAAGCCCGGCATCAGAGACAGAGACAGAGGGGGGAAGACGGAGAGAGGGTAGATATCTACCGTCTACCTACTGTAAGGGGCGCTTTACAGGTCAAAATAGTGAATGTGGTGTTGTTTGTACGGGAGGAGGGGCCATGACTTACAGACTGAAAAAGTAAACCAACACTAGGATTATCATGCAAAGCAGCAACGGCTGGGAAACATCTCAATGAAGGATTTTCTCAGTATCCAGCCACTAAATATCTCTCAGCACTAATATAATCACTCAAAAAGTAATAGGATTCTTTAAAAAGCAGCTTCTACTTGCATGTGTATAGATTGTTCTAAATATGTGTATTTTGTGTGCATAATTTTAATAGAAGCTTAAAAAAGCAAAACTATACAACAGCAATATGATACAAAAATATGTGTGTTATTCATAAATATTTCTGTATGGCTTCAATGCAACTGTATTTGGTGCACCACTATAAATAAATCTAAACTAAGTTGCTCCCTGGCACCAGTGCAACCTTAACACTGCTGTGCATGTACACAAAAGCACAGACACTCGCACACACTCAACTAAAAATCAAAGCAATCTAGCCTTCTTTCTACTCTTGAAACTCAATAACTGCAGTAACGCTATTCATCATCGTGCTTGAGTTCCGATTATCCCTCTCAGAGAAAATGTATATAAAAAGAAAAGATCAGAAAATCAAAGAGGTAGTGGATGGACAGACAGCAGGCCTAGAGCAGAAGCACATAGCGGAGAACAGGCAGAGGGATTGAGCACAGCAGCTGCTGTTGACTTCTGTGCTTGTCCGAGAGGGGTTATTTAGGCACTGGGTGGGTGGAAGAGGCTGAGGATGGCTGCAGGCGGGACAGTTCCAGCGTTTCAAACTAAATCAGCAGAGAAAAAACATCTTATCAAACAGATCTGCTTTAAAAAACCAGTGGCTAGAGGCTGCTAAACGTCAAACAAAAAGTCCATCTGGAATTTCTTATAAAACAAACACACAAAAAAAAGGTAAAAAAAAAAAAAATGCACCTAAAAAAAAAAAAAAAAGACGTTTAGCCTTGCCTTTGCAAGTAAAATGGTTCAGTTAGCCGAGCAGATCGTCCTTGGATCCTCTGAGACCCCCGCCTTCAGTCTTTGCGTCAATGTGGGGGTAAAATCAACTCATTCCCATGTATGTCACCAAGGTCTCACCGCACTTGGCTGGGTCTGGGTGTACAGACCCCTCCCACCTCCAAATTCTCTGCAGATACACCTCCTTTCCCATTCTCCGCCTTTCAAACAATGCCATGTGCAGCAAGGTTGTTATGTAGTCAGATGCATATCAGTCTTTTTTTTTTTCCCTCTGCCACCCGTCTGTAATCCTCTGTTGTCTTCTTTCGCCTACTGTCTCTGCAGGATGTCCCTGTAATAAAGAGACAATCAAAATGAAAACAAAGTACACAATCATTAGAAGACAAGAGTGAACATGTAAAAGCTGAAGTCACACATTACCAATAACAAGAGGGAGAACACAAGCTGTAAAATGTCCATGTTTTATTTCACAGGCTATAACTTCAATGGTATGAGTGATTTCCATTTGAGGTTACAAGCCAGAGCTAATAGGGAGTGGCAGGATGTTTGTCACAACTTGACCATTTTCTCTCTGCTACAGTTTTATTTCACAACACTCACGCTGACTAACAAAGAAGAGTCTATCTCACTGGCATAAAAACTTGCTCTGCACAGTGTATCTCCCCCTCTCTTTATCCATCTGTCTCTCACTGGCACGCACAAAGTTGTCAGACAGCCTAACAGTTGTCAACTGAAAGCCCTCAGGTGGGTCAAATGAAACACCTCACACAAGTCCAAACTCAAAACACCATCAAGACAGCAATCACACTACAGACTGTATCTGATTCCCCAGCTCTACCGAGTAGCACCAGATGAAAACCAGTCCGTGTGTGAGCACACTGACAACAGATCCGGAGTGATAGTGGAATCTGATAGTTTGGACACACCCCTCTTTTCAACAATCAACAGCACTGACAATACAGAGCTGTAGCCGAGGCAGAGTGTCAGTGTGACCCACTCAGGCACTGTTGTTAATCATCGCATCTGCCCCACAACAAATCCCCCCGACTATAATGGATGTTAATCCTAAAATCTCCCCGTCGAGCCTTGCCTACTACTGTCATGTCACCGCAACAATCTGTAGCTAGCAAGCTACATCATAAAGTGGCCACTCAAGCAAGTTTAATCCAATTTCCAAGCAATACTGTCACACTGACACGCTGATAGTTACTAGCTGCTGTTTGATGTAACATTAATGCCAGTTAATGCCTGTATTATTTAAAATATGAAAAGGTTAGATAACTAAGCTTCCAAGTAAACCAAGCGTTAACCAACAGGCCAGGGCAGTGTGAAGAGTCAGCCAAGATAACTAGCATAATTTACTCACATCCCGATTCACCTCAGCAAACTGACTGCCTACGCAACTAAACTTCTTGATAGCTAGCTAACGTTGTGTAGTTGAATCAGACAGCGACAAAAATAAAAGGTTTAAACCCAGTCCTGTCTGGCTAACCAGCTAGCTGTTACATAGCCTCAAAGTTGTTTTGCGACACTGATCAGTCATTTTCCACAGAAGAGCCACACAGCTAAAGTAGTTAGCTAACGTTACCTTGCTAGCATGGAAGTTTTACCTTGGCGGAATGGTGTTTCATTCACGCTTGACGATACACCTACACAGTCAACAACCTGGTTATCACGAAGAGCAGGAAAAAACAAGTTGGAAATACCTAATATGTTACGTGTGAACCCTCTTGTGTGTAGGGTGTCTGTCGTTTCGGTCCTCCTTCAGCTAGCCCCTAGCAAATTAGTTAGCTAGCTTGCTAGGCCGACATCGGAATCCCGGAACTAGTCCGTCCTCCCTCAGGTGGGATGAAGGACCAATCAGAGAGCGAGATTTTGCTGGTTCTCCTGAGTCGGTGTGGTCGGGAGTTAAAAACACACACTCTCACCAAAGAGCCTAGATATAATATAAATGATAAAATAAAGATGGTATGAACAGATACAGATAGATATACATACATGATACTATAAAGTTAAAGATCAGCTTGAACTCTTGATCTTGCTTGCCGGAGACAGTGAGGCATTACAAAAGTCAGAAAATAATCTCATTCTGCATTACTATTCTATTAACCTCTATATATTATATCATATATAATATAATCATATTATGAGGACTCTTAAATGCAATTTATACTCGACCATACAATAGCATTTAACTTAGCATTATTTAGCGTTTCCCAACAAAGCAACTGAAACTGAAACTGTCTGTGTGCGTGTGTTTGTGTGTGTGTGTGTGTGTGTGTGTGTGCGTGCGTGTGTGCGTGCGTGTTTCCCGTGAGAGGCTTTCTAAACTGAGGGATATTATCAGATGTTGTGCCTCGTCTGTATGACTCTCATTGTGTGCTGCATCTCAAATAGAATAATACAGCATCAAATCAGGATATTTAGATAAATACATTCATATTTGTGTCTAAATTAATTAAATTGATACAAATAAATGATGTAAATTATGTTTTTCTCTCTGTACCTATAGTTAATTTCTGTTTTTATTAATTATTTTGCTCACAAATCACAGCTGTAATCCAGTTACTGTTTTATTTATTTTATTTCACAACTTTTATGACTTTCTTATTCACATCCTTTACATTGAAATATTTATCAATTTATTGGATGGGTTGGGCCAGTGGTTTTCCATCCTGCTCCTCAGCACCCAGAGCCCTGCAGTAGCCATCTCATCAAGGACTGATTTACACCTGGGACACCAGGTGAATGCAATTAACCGCAATTAACTTACTGGTAGGACAGAAAACCAGCAGTATTTTGGGCATTGAGGACCAGTGAGAACCTGCTGTAATCAGGTGGATCAGACTAGAGCAATCGAGTATAGATCACAAATCGGTCTAAGGGATGTGTCATTATAAACACATCTGCATGTCTAGTTTGGAGAAACACATTTGTGTTACTTTCCAACACAACCTAGGTTGAGAACAGTATGTTGTGTCAATATGAGTTGTTAATGTATGTTATGTAAAAAATAAAAAATAAATCTCTATCCAGCATATTGTTGTGTTCATATTGCGGTCATAATGTTTAGAAACATATCATTGATATGCTCCAGCATGCTGGCTAGTGTTAATACAGGCAGAGGAGATACATAACAGCAGAACAAATTGAAAGTGAACTGTCTTTGTTCTCCCTAAGAGTCCTGAGGCCTGACTGCTGTGTCTGTGTGTGTTTTAACTGGGCTGCCCCTGCTGTATTGGGCTGTGGCCAACGGTTTCATGTCCTTTGCTCCACTTCTGTCCAAACTGACTCAACACTATGTATACAGTAGAGAAAGCAGGACACTTCTTCCACCTGACTGAAGCAAACAAAAAACAGATAGAGAAGTCTGGAATGTTAGATGAGGCTTTGGTAAAAAACCTTTTCAAAATCTACTGGGTTCCTTCAGTCATGGAAACCCTGGAAAAGCCCTTGAAACAGTGTCTTCCATGCCTGGTAAAGTTATGGAAAATGATATATGCACAAAACATCTTGGGAATGCTACTGAAATATCCATAATCTGTCGATCATTGAATGTTTAGCTTGACTGCTGGTAGACTCAGCAAAAACACAAATAACAAATGTACTTTTTACATGGGTTCTGAAAAAAGTAAAATTTGAACAGTCACTGAAAAATATTAATGAAATATGTGTGATATAGTGTGAAATATAATTTCACACTATATCATTGAATATTTATGGCAAACAAAGTCTGGAATGGTGTTAAAAAAAATGTTGACGTTAGTGAGTTATGGCAGACTGACACCATTGCCCACTGGGGGGCAGTATAAGACGTTTAGTGAACGTGCCAATATTCATTGACTTATTCATTAAGTTGTTTGTTTTTCCATTCTCTACAACACCATGAGTTGTCTCTCCTCCTGACGCATGCCACGGTTGTCACATTACACATTCAGAATCACTTTATTCATCAAACACAATAAATATACAGGAATTTGTCTTGTGATATTAGTGTAGTGACATAATAGACAGTAAAAATAAGTGACTGTAGGCTACTGACACCAGGGATTGTCCAGGGATTTATCACCACGCAAACACTCACTTATGAAATATTAAAATTGATTGACATTCATTTTTGTTCTTCCAGCTGGTGATGGGTGAGAAAAAGAATGGAGAGGCCCTCATGGTGCACAGCAAAGGATCACATCACGTCACATCTCCTACAGTGAAACTGTAAATCATAAGCCTAATGAACACCACTAGCCCCTCCTCTCTGACTAAACCCCATGTTCAAAAGGTACAGGACTTTACAGCCATAACCATGACCTTGAATCTGGCTGCACGTCCCCTCTGTTTCCTGCCTGTCTTCACTGGGAACTGTCCAATAACGCAGATATGCCATAAGAATAACCTTAAAAAGCTGTTTTACTACATGAAATCAAGTGTCATGTCAAATAAATGAGCTCGAGGTTCTATAAACTGAAGCTAAAATAATTAAGGGATCGCGCTGATTACAAATTCCGTGTGAAAATGTTTACACGTTTTTACATTTTACACGTACTGTAGTGCAATCACTGGTGCAATCACCTAATTAATTCATTCATCATATAACTTTATTCAAGATTTCTGGAAGAGTTGTCCTTTACATTTTATGTGTACTGGATGTCTAATATGCATAAAGTTGTGTTTCGAATTCTTTTTACTTCACAGACGCATGATGCCATCATAATGATGGGAACACAGAGACAGTTGTGTTCTATGGATGGGAATAAGGCACGTCTGGCGGTCAGTTTCTATGATAAGCAAACGGTGAAAGATACGACAAGTAGACAAACAACGATACAACAGAGATATAGAAGAAAGAAGAATGGAGGAAAGCAAAGAGAAGGTAAACTGTGTGTTCTGGGCTCATGGCTGGCGCGCAATTACGCATGAAGTTTACATGAGACTATTTGGGGGCGCTCACATTAACTGTAACTTAATCATTGTGTGCCGTGTAATCAGTCACAGCACCATAAGACTAACCTACAATAATCCGGCTGGTTAAGACATCCACTACAGGGCTTCAACTAAATGAAGACAGACAGAGGCTTGTGTATCAAAAATAAGATTGATTTATTTGCACTAATCGACAATTAAAATTCACCCATGTGGATGGGAGGAGGGCATCTGAAAGCTCAGGGGGCTACATATACAATCGAATAAATACTTGAATAAAAACAGTCCAATGGTCATGAGGTCAGTGATTCTCAATTAACCAGCAAACACATCTCCAAGAGTAGTAGCGATGGCACAGGCAATAAGTAATAGACACACTCAAGGAGGCAAAAACCTCAAACACCTTGTGAAGTTCAAATGGGACTCTAGTACCTAAAGTACAAACCACTACAACCAATTTGTAGGTTTAGGACACACTAGGAGAAACACCACAATCAAGGCCAGGAACACACCAAAGCATAGTATTGACACCCTTACTTTATGCCTGGGCCGTACATGAAAATGGACAGATTTACTCTGGTCAAAGCAGACAGAGAACAGTACCTCAAAATAATAAACAAACATACACATATACAGTATATATAAAATACTCTGGACTGGCCCTTACCCTACAGAGTTGGTGAGAATCTAAACATTATTTTGGAATCGGGAAAAACAGTGGCACAACCAGCATGGCCAATAAACAGCAGCTTGTAGTTGTCTGGAAAAGGACACAGTTCTTAGTTTCCTTAAAACCATTTTTATTAAAACACATTTTATGGGAACCATTAAGCTATAAGAAAATATCGATTAAAAATGTTAAGTTACCTCTTTGAAATATCTCATCTACTACAATTGGCTCCCCATACTCTCTACACAACAAAATGGCACCTGAAATACACAAAGGCATTGTCGGAATGAACTGCAAAACATAGGTTGTATATTAAAAGCTGATACCATATTCAGTAGAAGTATTACCCCCCACTGGAATTATTGCCCAACACCTAACTGCCCAACACCACATCAGATACTCATTGTTTATTCACTAAAGAGGGAAAAACAGGTCTAGGTCTCATTGTGTGTTTAGGCAAATATAGGCATTAGTTATCAATACAGAAAGTTAGCAAGTAGTACTTATTTGCAAAGCCAGCAACATGTCTTTATGTACACTCAAGTTGTCTGAATCCACAGGTTCTGCACCCCTTTGCATCATTTCAGTATACACTAAAACACAAATGGCATCATTAAAATAAGGCAGTACAATAGCACTTATACAATGTACAAGTGAATGAATTTCCACTTTATGGACTGAAATTCAACTTGGATTGAGGGTCACCGGCTGATGTGCCTAAGCATCACCACTCCACTGCCTAGTCCCTCACCAAACAATGCTTTGGTTCAAGGAGTCTGGAAGTTGGAAAAGTTGGGTTTACCATTACAAGCAGTCTTCAAAGCACTGACACTAAAAGATTTCACTTAAAGGTCTAATGTGTCACAGTTCAGGAGTTTTAGAGCTCAAACGAACAGCCAAATCAATGTGAGGATGCACCAAATAGAAGCTGGTGCATCTTCACATCTCAGGAAAGGAATGGGGATGCAGAACCGCCAATGATAGTCTTCCTCGCCTACATGCTCTCCCCTTTCCCCCTGGGTCCCACCCTCTCCATTATCCCTTGAGTTTCTTAATCTGCCACTCTTTCTGTACAGGTGACCTTTGTCAATCGGTTCCGGGTCTCAGTCATCACGCCGGTGGAGGAATGCGATAAACCGATGGGAGGAGAAGAGCCATCCACCCTTCTGTCTCCATCAGAGACCGGCGCTCCGGTGCTTCCAGAAGTGCAGGCCGAAGCCGCCCCAGGTGTGAGCACGCCATGTTCTCTAACCTCAGAGAACAAGGGCAAGGAGATGAAAAGATGCCACGACGTCATCATGGTCAGAAGGTGCCGCATCGAATGCAGATGCTTCAAGTCAGACAGCATCTTTTCTTCCGTCTCGTCTGAGTTTTCCGGAGAGGAAGTCCCCGTCACACAGGAGCACAGGTGTATCGAGGCACAGACTTTGAGGGACATCATTGACAGGGTGCTGGCCAAACTGTCTGCTCAGGAGTCCCCCACGACTTCCAGCCCGGCTGTGAGTTTGAGGACGCACCTCTTCATCCACGTGGCCGCCCTCCTCGAAAATGCAGGAGGGATCTCTGTCTCTCACGGTGGAGAGCCCAGCAGCCATTTCAGTGCCCCTGGAGCGTTGATGTCCATCGTAGAGGGTGCGGCTGACAAGCTGTTGATGGACTCCGTGGAAAAAAACTCAGTGTTGCATGGTGTGCGTGAAGGCAGCGAGAGGGACACACAGTACATGGGCAAAGCGCTGGCTGTAGAAATCTGCAAGGTGGTAGCTAAGGCCCCTGTGGGCCTGATGGAAGAACAGGAGGAAGAAGAAAAGCCCAATGTCTCACCAAAACCTGAGGTGGGCTCTCAGCTCGGGAGTAAAGTGGATTCTCTGTTCTACGCCTCATCAGCCAGCTCCAAAATCTCCCTGACCCAGAGTGGCAACATCCAAACACTCTGGTCTCTTGGTAAGTAGTTTGTTTTTTAGATCACCATTCAACACATTTTCTAATTGCAGTAATATTTTTAAAAGCACAATAACTGTACCTTGAGAGATTGTGAGGAAGTATTCTAACATCAATTTCCCTGATCTGTGTCCCCCCTCAGCTTCAGTACGCAGCACCATCAGCGAAGCGAAGAAGGTGACTGCCATCCCAAGCAACATGGTCCCTAGTCCAAAATCTCCTGCATATGAGGCTGTTCAGGTAAGGAGTCCTGTGTTCCTAAATGAGACCTGGGTCAAACAGTTTGACCCATAATTTTTAGTGTTTCTTTTAACCTACTGGTTGGGTAGGTTACTTCTAAATGTATTCTATTACAGTTGCTGTTACCAAATCAAAACTGTAATTAGTAACATAATCCAAGGGTCTACCCAAACTCAGTAATGTTTTCTGATTACTTTCAGTATTTTGCCATATTTGAGGTTTAAAGGTACGTTTACAGATAAGGAAATTACAAAGCTCAGGAAATTTATTTCAGGTTTGCATACAGACACAAATTTTCTTCTTACAAGTTATTGGTATGTACAATACCTAACACCATTGTAAGTATTTCCTATACCCCCCCATGTTGTCAGCTTAGTTAATAACAGAAAAGCATATAAAATTGACTTTCAAATAATCTAAACTAAATTGACTATTAGATACAATTGGGTGTTAATATACAGTTGATGTTAATATCTTTGATATTATTTTCTTAACTGTTTTTTTCCTCTCCAGGAAAAGAAGAAGAAACCTCTTCTCCAGCGCATCTCTGCTGCGCTCCGCAGGGCATTCTGCTTTGGACGCAGCAGAAGAAAGATAATCCGTGTGCAGCCCGCTAACTTACCATGAGAGGAGTTAGCGGAGGTGTGTGTGTGTGCCTTGTGCTAAGACCTCCTGCAGTTTGTCCACATGCTTCCTCGCATTGTTCTCTGATGACAAACTTGGTCGACAGTTGTCTGCATAAAAGGCTTTCAGCGCTGCCTCTCTGATGTCTTCTTCACCTGACTGGGCTGCCTGTGGTCCAGAATGTGTCTTTGGAGAGCAAACGTGGTACACAGCAGGTGCTGGTAGTGCAGAAGGTCGTACACACTGGGCGGCTCTTCTCCTTTCAAATCTCTCCACAGGAAGCAGAGGGGCGGCCATGTGTTTGGGAGGCAGCCTGATCTGGTGAAACATATTGCCAATGTCACTGCTGATAGCTATGCATGCTGTGTATGTATGTATGTATGGAGGTTTCCTGAATCTCAGCAGGACAGCGAGGAGGGAGGGACCCAAGGTTGGACCAGGGAGCAGGCGTCGGTTCAAGGTCTCATCTCTGAACTGGAAGGAGCTGAAGACATCCCTGTTTTCACCATTATGCTGGACCATGTGGTGTGGAAGGCTAGGAACAGACTGCTCAAGCTGTCTCAGCACAAGAGAGCAAAGAACCTCAAACCCAACAGCACGTTAAACAATTTCAATTACAACACATTAAACAATAACAAATTTCAGTCTTTTTATAGGGGTGCTACAATATATATATATATATATATACATATATATAGGCCTCGACACATTAGTTTCAGGATTGGTTATAAGGTCTGATACCACCAATTGCAGGTTTAATTTGTTGACCCTGCAAACATAACCTTAGGATTTGGAATCAAGGCTCTCTGTTAGTTTCATACTTGTAGCTAAAAAAGGATAATCGTCTGATGAGGGAAATCCCAGATCAGGATCACCACCAAAATCTCACTAATTCTTCCTTGTTCCAAAGCAAATCTGTCCACCAAATTTCATGGAAATACGAAAATGCTTTTTGAGATCAAACAAATAGGGGTGAAAACTTAACTTCCTTGACGGAGGTTAACAACAAAAAAATTACATTCATTCATTCATTCAATACAATTGAAGTGATTTCAATTCCAAAGATGAATGGAATGGCATATAATCATGTACATTTTGGGTATATTCACCCACATTATTGGAGAGTATGAATTAAGAATGGAAAATACGTTTTTGAAACTTTCTTAACAGTGTAATTCTCCAGTGTCATCACAAATTGCAAATGCCTCAGTTTCTCTCTTGAGAAACACAGAAATTCAAAAGGTCATTCATATTTACCAACTTAAAGGGTCACTACGCACTTTTTTTTCTTGCTAATCAGTCACAGATTACATCAGTCCTGGGGCATGTTCACGTTTGCTACGTTTGGGGCAATTGAACATGCCCCTGGTCATACTCCAAATGTTTTACTGTGCATGCCATCAATTTGCTTCTATTTTGAGAAATTCATAGTTTGTTGCTCCTTCTTGTGATTGAATTTACCTTCTGAAAAAACTGATGAACTTAAGTTGGAGTGGTACACTCATTCTTCAGTCTCTGCTAACAAGCCCGCTCCTCTTTCCATTGTGCAAACCGGCAAGTTGGTAGCATATTTAAAAATGGGAAATGAAATGCAGAACAATGATTTAATCAGGAGAGGGGCTTTAGAAGGCAGAGACACAGAGGCTGTCACATATGTAGGCTTCATGGAAAATACACAACATAAACTAGAATAAACTAAACTAAAATAGGACAATAAGAAAAACGGAATATGAGTTGAGCATGGAACATAGGTCTAATCGAAATAATTTTTTTGATTTGTGCATAATTAACGTACAGAGAGAACATATGATGTTTAAAAATTTATTGCTTAGGACAAAAACAGACTTTAGAAAACAGATTATCATGGAAAAATTACAATACTGACAAAATATCCCTTGTCATACATCACCCAAACATCTGTACAGTGTGGTCTATAAAATGGAGTCTAAATTAAATTTACAGCAGTTTTTTCCTTCCAAATTCCATACTTAAAAGTTCTTCAACACCAGCGTTTTTATTTTTCCTCGTGCCCTCTGCAATCCTTATCCAATGTCTTGCACCGAGCAAACCAGGAATCCACCACACAAAAACGATATCCATTCAATCCTTTTCAGCAGAGCTCCTCACCACATTAGCCCCCCTCCCTCCCCAGCCCGCACCCCATCGCTGAAATGCTGCTTCATTTCAGGTCGATGAAGCGGATGTCCATGATGAGCAGGGTGTGTCTGGGCAGCGGTCTGGGCGCCGGCGACAGCACGGTCATCACCTGCGCTTGCGTGTCCACAGAGGTCACCACGATGAAGCCGCACACCGGACTCTCCACCACCCCCCTTCTAGCCCCCTCCTCCCCTTCCTCGGCGCAACTCACGCTCAGCACGTGGTGGGTGAGGTCCCGGCCCGGCGTCACGGGCACCAGCTTGAGCTGCGTGTCGTCCTGGGACATCCCCAGCGGCAGGCACGAGTCCGGGATGGACGGCGCCCCGATCTTGTAGATGCGGACGTCCGAGAAGCGCACGTCGAAGGCGTGGGGGTAGAAGGACGCGCCGCGGAAGCCGTAGAAGTACTCGCGGATCTTCTCGTCCCGGGCCTCCCGCCTGCACTCCTTGGAGCGCTCCACCACCCCGCCGGACTTGGGGAGGAGGACGACCCGCACGAAGTGGGGCAGGTCTCGTTTGAGTTCGTTGTAGAGCCTCTCCTGGTCCAGCACCAGCACCACGTCCACCTCGAAGGCGGAGGCGCAGTGAACCAGAGCCTGGTATCCGGAGCCCTTCACCCAGCCGCAGGTGTTGATGATGCAGCCGCCCACGCTGGCCCTCCTGTTCACCTCGCAGCGCTGCGAGAACACCTCAGCCAGGCAGGACGTCAGCTGCACCGCAAGCACAGACCGAGGACAGAGATAGGCAGAGGAGGAAGATGAAAGGGGTTTGGAAAATGAAATGAGTACAGAGAAAAGGATATTATCTTATGTCATGGCAGAATAGTTCAACACAGACTAAACCTGCACAGTGTTGTTGTAGCCTCACACTCCTTTCATCTTTAGAGCTCACACTGCCGCTCTGCACTTTATATTATCAACGGTTCGGTATCTTTCTTCTCACCTTATTGTAAAGTTTGATGTTGGTTCCTGGGGAGGTGGAGCCAAAGTGGTAGACCAGAGGAGCCTGGACTGAGAAACCCTCCTCCACATCTGCTGGACGCTCAATGCAGAGCGCCGACACCGTCCCTGGCACAGACACCTTGAAGAGAACAGAATGTTTTTCCCACTTTCCATCGATAATATTCTGATTCATGATGGGAGTTCACTAGAGGCCAGTGGCACAAGACAACCTTGACAACAGGAATGCAGAACTAACATTTACGTGTTGATTTTGCCATCAAGACCATTTTGTTTCCCATAAATCACAATTTTGGCTTGGATTTAGCTGCAGAGTTTTTACATTTGCTGAACAGGTTGCTTCCCCTGCCACTTAGTCCTACAACTCTTACATGTAGGCCCATGTATTCTAGGTATGCATAAATTCAAAATGATTTGATGTCTAGGGCTTGATGGAGAAACCTCCAAATCATCATCAAGTGTCGTTGCAAGCTTATTATGGTAAACCCAATGCTTCTTACCCCACTCTGCCCGACGTCCAGCTCCACTAGTGTAGGCCTCCTGCCCAGCCTTACAGCATAGCTCAGTAGCAGCCGGCACACTGTCGACTTCCCCACATCTGTAGGCCCCACCACCATCACCTGAGGGGTAAGAAGTAAGCCGACGTCAATACAAAATCCTTGAGAGCTGACACACTCACATATGTGTAGTATTTAAAAAGTGCGTAATACTCAAGCCAAGCAGTTGTCTCAGAAAGCAGCATTTCTTTCTCTCTTCCCTCACTAACTCATTTAAACACACACTTACCCTCGGCCCCCTCTCGTTGTCTCTCTCTGCCTGCCTCCTCATCTGTTCCAGGGCAGCGTGTGTGTTAAGGTAGAGCAGCATGGGAGTGTCCTTGGACACATATGCCACCTGCAGTGGTGAGGGAAAGACGCTGGGTTATTTAAGCTATTGTTCCGTCAATTCTCAAAACACGCTGAGCCGCTGAGGAAATCAAAAGAGAATCCACATGAACACATTCATACACTTGCACACACGCTCCTGCAGTCGCTCACCTCTGTCTTCCCATAAAGAGACACGCTGCAGCCTTGCCAGGTGAAAACTGCTATCTTGGAGCCCGGTCCGAACGTGTACTTCTTGTTCCGGTTCAGCTCCGAACCGAACACCTCGGCCATCCCTGTGAGGAGCTCCAGCTGGACTCGTTCCCCTGCCTCCACCTCGAAGCGAAGCTCCGTCTCCTTCTCCAGGTCAAACCTGGTGCCCCCTGTCCCAGGAGCTGGAGCATCCTCACCCGTCTTTTCTGCACCCTCTGTTGCCATGGCTAACATGAAAAGGTCAGTGTTAGAACTAGCAACAAAACAAAACTAGCAAAACTAGCAACAACACATTGTCACAATATTTTGCCATAATGTTTAAGGATAAATTATTCTTCCATTTCCAATAAAAGAATATAAAAACAGACTTTCAACAATCTAACTGATAGTTGATTGTCCCCCCCCCCAAACATCCATCCCTAACCAGGATAACTTTGCCAAGTTAGAACAGGAGTAAACTATGAAGAGAGATGGTATATTACAAAGCCACTGGAGGCATGTCAAGGTAATGTTATACTGTTGTTACCATGTCACTATTGTCACTGAGTGAATATACAAGCTCAGTCAAATTCAAACCATCACCTGAACATCAGTGAATGTCAGATCGCACTTGTTTTCCATTCTAACTGGGACATTTTGGGACCTTCATTGAATATGAATGTTCATATTCATAAAGAATTTTAAGGTCATGAGGTAAAAAGTTGTTTTAATCATTTTCATTATTATTATTTACTTTAATTGTATAGCCATTAAGTCATAAGGTAACTCCTATACTGAATGAAACATGTAACGCTAGGTCGTTGTGGTTTCGTCTGGTATCAGTAAGAAACAAGCTACCAGCTGCTCCATGAGACTAGGTTGAAACTGGCATGACTTTAAATCAGAGTTAACACCGTAAAGACCACTAGTTGAATTACCATACATTCTAAAAGATTCCTGGTTATCGATAATGAACATCCCGTAAGAAAATAAAGTTATAAAGACGCTTGTGTCGTGGGCAAAGACAGATCATATTGTTAACAAGCTAGCTAGTAGCTACAACGTAGCTAGTGTTACTAGTTCCAGCAAACCTTTTCTCAATGGTGGACTCAAGCTCCAAACGTTAATAAACTACTCCCTTAATGTCTGACGACTACCCATCTTTTATTATTTAATGTTTAATACTTACGAAGTAATCACGAAAATGTATTATAGCTGGAAAATTAAATTAGGGTTCCCAGCTCATGAGAGGCAGTGCTGTGGGTGAGGTGGTCGCGCGAAGATGAAGTCACGTCCTCACTGACCAATCATGTCGTTCTGACAGAAAAGTTGGGAGGGGGAACAGATAGCTTTTAGTAAACGGCTGTAACACATACCATTGGGCTAAAAAGAAACATTGCATGTTTTTTTTGTAAATCAATTATAATTAGACATCAATTTAATGTTATGTTCCGCCAATTAATATAGTTCTAGGACAAGTACAGATGATTTTCGGTTGGCTCATAAATATATACATTTTGCTTTACAGTCACAGGTGTGACTCAAACAGAACTGAGTACCCTTTTACAAATCATTACTATTTTGGATTATGACAAATGACCTTTGAATGAACACCTCTACTTTCTCCCTCCAATCATACACAGTAAAACTAGCTTTTGGACCCTGCTGCGGATCCATTCCCAGAGTCTTACTACTATTCCTCAAACTACAGAAATAAACACCTCCCTAATATACAGAGGACTGATTGGCTAGAAGCAGACACCTCAAACCAACAATCTGACAGAATCATGTAGAAAAATCACTTTATTTACCACCAAAAGTACAATAAACAGTTGGGAAATGAAAAAGACAAAAAAAAAAAAAGAAACTATAAAACAGCAGGACTGTACAACTTCAGTAAGGTGTAATGGCTCAGAGATGCACCACTAGGTGTCACCATGCATCCAGATCTGTGAGCTTGGAGCCGGGATCATCAGAGGAGGGACTGGGATCTTCCCGTTGGTCGGTCCTCATCATTCTGCCTCCACAGCCACACAGGCGGGACGCTGGGCTGCACCAAAGACATAACAAAAGCACAATAAAATGGCTCAAGTTACCTAGAAGCCATTAGTCTCAACCATCAGCAGTCTAACCAGTTGTGCAAAAAATGAGGTAAAAATGTTTGGACCAATCATTTGAATTAAACAAAATTTCTGTTGAGATGGCAAAATTGCAAATGGTTTTCATCAAGCGATTTGAAAACCTACAGTAAACCAACTGTGGTCTGTGTGCTATTGACCACTTCAGTTTGCTCTTACACGAAAAGAATCATTCTGCAAAGGTGCAACTGTCAGCTCCAGCAGGTTGGCTGGATGCAGGTAGACTAGCAGCACTCAGCTTGGTGTGCATCAGGTTACACTAATGACTTGTAGTCGCCTTCCCTAGGCTGGCAATTCATAAACAGTATCTCAATATTTAAAGACGTGTAAAGGAAATCTTGAGTTTAGTTCATGACAAATGGCTCTGTGAACAAAGGAAATGTCAGCAGGGTGTTATACAAGCTGAACAGTGAATTCCAGCCAAATGCTCAACAACCGTAGCAACTGCTTACACAGTATTTGAGGAGATGCCAGTAAAACAACAAAGCAGCAGTGAGTAAATAGGACTTGACTCAAAGACAAATGTTAAACACAATAACAGCAGTAACTTACTAGGATTACTGTCCCCTTTTTTTTTATTAGACAGGTGCCATGTTGAAGATGAACAAGACATTTGGAAAAACATCAACCTCCAAATCAGCTCAAGCTTGCTGAGAGAAAATATTAAATCCTGCAGACTGAGAAAGCTTCACAGAGCTTTTATTTGACCTTTCATTTGAAACTCATTCAGTTTGAAAGGTCAAAATGCAGAAGTTGGTCACTCAACTTTTGCTTTGACTCCAATATTTAATCATGTACCAAACTCAAACGTTTTGTGAATCACTCCACATTTACCCTTCTACTTATTACAAGTGAAGTAAAAGAAATCATTTTGTTTTACTGTGCAATCAGTGACATTTTTTTTCATTGTCATTTTTCTGGGATTATATTAATCCCATCAACCAGTGCTGGAATGACAAACCTTCACTGGGCGTCTACTCAGCCTTCAGAGCCTCCTCTAGAGCAGCAACAACAACGTCAGATTCAGGGAACTTCAGCTTACGAGGTGGACCCTTCTTTATTCCAGTCCACAGGGTTATTTCTGTTGGGAAGAGGATTAAGACTGAAAGGTGTCAGTTACAGGAACTGGATAGAAAATATGCAGTATGAAATATGTGGTCCCCATTTACTGTACAACAATATTTCAAGATCAGAGCTTCTAGATTAAGGATAACAGACCCATTAGAAAATAATATCAAGACAATCAAGAATGTGTGTTGACTCTGATACTGGAATTCCCCTCCTCACCTTTCTCTCCCTCCACCAGAGTGATCTCGAAGCTGTTCCTGCGGGGTTTCTCGGGGTTCAGGACCACAGTGAGCTCGGGCCGGGCGGCCAGGAGGGCAGTTTTCACCCCCTCAGCGTTACGCCCGTACACTCGTCAGCTCTTGCTGCAAGGAATGACAACAGGTCAACAATCAGGTACAGATTTGTGTGAACTGTTATTCTTCTGTAAGTGATCTACGCTAAGTGTGGCTGCGTTTTATGTAATATGACTAATGCTGCAGAAAAAGTCAGCACCCAAACACTCACCAGTGTTCAATGACCACCCTCTGACCTTCCAGGCCATCCTCCTCCACTTCTTCTTTCCCCCTTTTCCCCTCCACGACCACCTTCTCCTCAACTGCCTCCACCTCCGCCTTGCGCTTCGCCCCACGACGACCTGAGCAGCACAAACATTGCGTTGCAATGTGTTAAAGTCAAAGTTAAGACACAAGTTTATCATTCTGCACATCCAAGCCAAAGGAAAATGTTTGAGAAGGCATGAGGCAGCCAGCAGTGTCTGCTAATCACAAGTAGCCGACGTTAGCTAGCGTTATTCAAATCCTTTTCCTGTTAATCAAATCAGAAACGAATCTTTTATCATCAAGTTATTCCACTAATATAAGATTTTATCTCCACTTAGCCATGAAGCTAACGCTAGGTACAACAAGACTTGCACACTTGGCTGTGCAGCAACAACATGAGCAAATCTAACCAAAACATCAGATGACAGCTCTGTAGCTAGCGTTACAGCAACTGTATCAGCTGCAAACAACATACATTATGTTTCTTTGATATAATATGTATATTAGTAGTGTATACTTAGCATGTATGCTCAGTAGTATACACAAAAAACACACGCCTACCTGTTTTGGACGCCATTGCTGCAAATGTTACGAAACTTTCGCGCGCATGTGGACTATACCAGTATGTGGCTGAAGGGGGTTTTCAATGTTGTGGACGAAACCATTCTTAGAAATGTTGCCCCCAGGACTTCCTCTTGGAGGTCTCAATTCGGTGGGCCACAAGCTAACAGTGAAAACCACTCCATGTAAGTTGATGGCTAAAGTCACTGCAAGCATACTGAAAAATGAAAAAAGGTGCTGTAACATTTTAACCACATTAATATTGAGACATTAGTCCAATTATTGTAAACAAATAAGACCACTGGAGACCATTGCCGAGAAGACTGTCTGCCTCTACCAGCTTCTTATCAAATCTGAGAATGCCAAGTCGATACTTGTGAGGTGGTGGAGAAAGTTCTTCCCAAATTGTCTTGAGAGAATGATCTTCACGTGAAAGTAAGCACAGATCAGTTAAGACACACAGCTGTTCATTTTCCCAGCTGTTTCAACTGGCTCTGTACTGTAGACTACTGCACTGCTCAGACGTGAGACATCCTCGGTTAGCAAGTAAACCTGCGGGATCTTTATCCATCCTCCATCCTCCATCCTTGTGTTCTTTTGTTTTGAAACCGTACTTCGGCACAAGAACATACAAGAATGCAAATTGAGAAAGAGCCAATATTTTGAATTTTTGCAGGAAATCTGCTGGATTGCTTTATGGCACAAACAGGAAGAAGGCTGCTGTTCTTCCAGTGTAAACAAAGCTAAACCTTTCAGAGTTTCTTGCAATGGCAGATGTTGGAACAAATAAAAGATGAAAAATGACTTCCAACATGTTTATCATCTTCAGCAATGCAAAAACGTTGACCAAAGAAACAAAGAAGGCGCAGCCAGGAAGGGACAAGGAGGACAAGCAGCCACCTCCTCTTTGCATCAGGAAACAACAGAGTTTCTGGGAAATGTGGACTTCATTTTGAGAAACACTAGCACTAACAATACCAGTGGCATGAGATAGAGGCTATGAATCGTCTCAACCTTGGTTTCTCAGTAAATTACACCAAATAAATTACAATTACAGTAAAGTAAATTACACCAAGGTATCACAATTAATTTGACAATGATATAGTGATGTTCAAAAATGCTACATGTAGCGTCTCTAAATCTGTTTTAATAGTTGTGAAACCAACTGTTCAGAGAAACTGAGATGGCATATTGTGACCTCTGACAGAACCATGGGAGCCAGGCTTTTCACCACAGTCTCAGATCTGCGTCATCGCTCCATGCCTAAGCCTATAGACACACTTTGGGATCAAACTGCCCTTCTGTCAGTTTTACGAGAAGATCTGGGTAAAGCCCGGTGGAAGCAGTTGGACAGATGAATGCAGCCCCTAGGGGTTGCCGGTGTTGTGCTCCTAGATTTTCCAATTGTTTGTGTGCTAATCTCCAACACTACACAGACAGCATCCAGAATAACCAAGAAGGTGAGAGAAACCTATCGAGCAACAGACAGGCATGTTTGAGTACTCTATATCTCCAAATTCAAGAGTAAATATGATGCTACCGGAATAGCAACACCAAATCCCACTTTCATTCACAGTCACACGTGGCAGTCCCATCTTTGGGAACTAAAACAAATCGCTTCAGGACGTCACAAGCTCCGTCTGTGCCAGCAAACGAGGGCTATACCTCCCACAACGAGGCGGTGTGACTCATCAGCATTCGTTTAGTCACTGTTCTTTTGTTCTGTGTTGCTCACTACAGACTCGAGGCCCACACTGCATCTTGGCTACACAGCCACTTGTACGCTCCCTGTCTCGGCCGTACGATCATCCCTTCAGTTGGCTCTTTCTTTTTCTGAAATGCACAGACACAAAGACACACACATGTGGTTATCTTTCCTGGTTCTTCGGATCCCCAATCTGCTGCGGTGTATTTTTGGCCGTGTGAGTAAAGCATCGGAGGAGGGGACAGGCCACCAGACAGATGTGCCCTCCCTCCACCCCGCTCTCCTCTTTTTTTTTTTTTTTGACTTCCAAAAGTGACTCAAGACCGGATGCTTGGAGCTCCCTGCCACCTCCGGCATCACCATGTATGGTCCGACCATCA